>NC_140919.1:5085966-5125829 GCF_045865225.1 Trachurus japonicus | reverse complement strand
CGGCACTCTGAGTGAGTCACAGAGGCGATTGATAGCAATGGAATACAACAAGGAGGAGTCGGAGAGACAAACAGCTTCCCAGAGAGAGCAAGAAAGGATGCTGGAGTCCATCAAAACCGGCATGAGAGACGTGATCCAAGAACAACAGCGCAGCTTGCTGTCAGAGCGGTCGCCTCCTAACCATTCTGATCACGTGGACATCCTGCAGAGTTTGGCCAGAGACACCCCATATAAACGAGTCAGCAAACACACTGATAGGGAGCCTGGCCACAATGACAGCGACATCTCAGTTCTGACAAATGAGCTACGTGAACTCACAAAGCAGGTGAAGCGAAGCGGCAAAGGCTCGATTGAAAACGCACAGGGGGTGGTTGTGATGGAGACCGAAGACCCTGAGAGGGGCCCATCAGCAACACAACACTCAGATATGTCGGTGGCAAGCAAACAACAAGCTGGGTATGTTCCCCCTGCGGGTTCTGGGAACCTACTGGACACTTCATCCTCTGTTGCGGATTTCATCTCTGCAGTTGTGAAGAAGAAGTGAAAAACAACAACAACGTACTTGCTACGAGTAAAACGATAATACATGTATACATAAAAATGATATAAATAAATAAACGAAGAAATACAAGAAAAGACCCGGTGTGGTGTGTGAAACATTGACTTTTTGTGCTGTAGTTCTCTTTGGACCTTTTACGTGTCGCTCTGTGAACCCAGCCGCAGCTGCTGTGAACGAGACAGTTTTTTAGATGCTCATATTCAAGTTTTTTAAGCTGCAGCTACTATACTGCTGCAGGCAGGCAGGCAGGCAGGCACACACACACACACACACACACACACACACACACACACACACACAATCGGGGCGGGGGGGTTACTACAATATACGAACAGATGAAGGAAAGAACAGTGCAAACATCACATTACTAGGTTGTGGGCTGAGGTTATGAGAGAGTGTAGACCCGGTGTACACCCGGGCCTCATACAGTCATATAGTTGTCTGTCAGTGTTTTCCAAATGAATATCAGTGTGTACTAATTGTGTTTGTTTAAAACCCACTGTTGCTGTAAGGGGAATATGTCAGAAGAGAAATAAAGTATTTTTCCACACCTTGATCTACATGTGTTGTGTCCTTTTTATTCATCTAGTTATTTATTTCCAGTCTGTTGTCAACTGTGTGTACGCATTTTAGCAAGCCACTAACGAAATACAGTTTCAGTGCTACATCCCAGACCAGATCACCGCCTCCGTAGCCACTATGACCTCACATAAGTCAATCTGTTTCCTGTTGGACCAACAAGCCGTTGTGCCCCACCCGGAAGGGCTTAGTCGCAATCACGAGAATGAGCGCAAGGATGTGATGCTAGCGGGTTTGAGCCAAAGTAAGGGGCAACGTAACAACATAGCCTTGGGCAGCCTTGACTTCAAATATGTAGCATCTCAACTCATCGTGTCCACTGCAAAACACTCTCCTAGAGTGGGTGATGTCTGTGTGAGAGTCATGCCCATCGTTAGCACTTCGGTTGAATACTCTTTGATTGTGGATCTCTACAATACGTACATCGCCAAAGGCTGCTCTTTGATAGCCAAGAGTTATATAGACAGCCGCGCGGGGAACAAGGAGCTGTACATTCCCGCGATTCCTATCCACTTATTTGTCTCTGAGTGGAATAAATCTCTCCTGCAGTTTCACAATATGATCAGGTGCGACAAAAGTTGGCAGGCCGAGCGCGCTGACCGCACCACTGTGGTTTCTAATGTCACGGAGATCGCCTTGAAGAATGTACCTATTCGCAGCGAGGATTTGTGGTTAGTGATACACTGTATTGTGTCAAAACCATCCTTGGTCAAGCAAATCGTTCAGTTGGTAGGCTCGATTGCCTCGGTCTCGGGCTCGGTCTACCACACGGGTGAGGTAGAAAACACTACCGTTCCGGGAAAGGGACCCGGTCTTCACCCCATGAAGCTATTCTTGATAGCAAAAGCTGTCCCGTCCGGTGGAAGCGATGACACGAATCTGGGAGACGAGGCGGGCGTTACGCTTGGCTTGATCTGGGCTAGTGATGAGGAAGAACTGTTTGACCATTTGCGAAACAGCGAGGACTGCTACTATGTGCACATCGGGACAGAAGCTGGCCACACGTTTCGCTCCAACGGATTTTGTGACTGGCGTTTTTACAACCACAAGCTGTTCAACCGAATGACTGCCATTGGACTGGAGAGTGTTTCTAAGTATGCCAGTACTACACTGGCTGGTGCCACAGGAGACTCGGCTAGGATGTTAAAGCAAGTGTAGTGTAGAAAAAAAAAGAAAAAAGTCAAATGTCACAAGTCTTTATTTATCAGTTTGCTACATTTCAGTGTAGTGCAGGCAAAAGGAGACAGCGTTTCTCTGGGACAAAACATAGCACACACAAACGCAAAACCCGAGATAACGAGTGTTAAGTCATGCCGCTCTGGTCGAGATGCCTCTAATGGATCGGTCACTGCGAGTGTGGATTGAACCCTGGGATTTCTACAGCCATGAGTGTGCTCACTGGACCGGCGGTCATGGGATGATTGCCTTACAGAGAAGTTTTCCTGAGCACAAGTTCGGGTCACGGGGAGAAAGTGTACGATCTGTAAAAAAGAGTCTGTTGAAAAAAATAAATGTCTGAATTAAAAGAAGAAAAAAAAACGTTTCTCACGCTTTTTTGTCTCCCTCTTGTTCTTGTAAATGATTCTGTCTTTTTCTCAAGATGTCACTCATTCCCGACCAATATTCAACTCACTATTCAAGCACATGAGCTACATGGACAGCAGTTACGGCAGCCAGAGAGAGAGAGAGAGAGAGAGAGAGAGAGAGAGAGAGAGAGAGAGAGAGAGAGGAGGGGGGGGTTGTGTGTGTGGGGAGTGTGGGAAAGCAATGAGTAAGCAGGGGGTTATATCAGAGGAATTAACTCACACACAGGCAAAATGGCACAGCGTTTCTCAGGGACACAGCATACAACACAGACCCTAGCCAGTCACCCCCCCCAACAAAAAAAAACAGATAACCAGTGTTGTTGTGTTATTAAAGGCCAGAAATGGTCACAGGCCTTCGACATCTCTCTATCAACTCGATATGTTACCAAGAAAATGTGTCCCCGACGAGGACTTGATAATGTTTGCTTCTCTGAGCAGATATATGGGGACAACAAATGTGCATCCACTTTACCTACCTCCCGTTGTGTGTTGGCTGAATCGAACATGTCTACAAATGCAGCGCGTCAAGAGCATCGTTTCCGATGTACTCAAGTTGTTCTCAAGCTTGATAGTTTTAGCAACTGTGTTTGTACACATAAGTAGACTATGGCATCTGATGGCATTGGGTCTGCTGGGAGCCCTATGGTCTGTGACTGTGTGCGTCACCCTCATCGGAGGTTTCGTTCTCGCGACGCTGAGCTCAGAGAGACGGAGCAGTTGCGGGGACACCATCGCTAGGCTCGACTCGATGGCTGGGATATCAATCGCTGAAAAAGTCCTGATGTTGATGTCTTTTGTAGCAACCTACATTACCACCTGGCTATACTACAAATTCTGCGTCAGCGGTACAGGGGATGTGGCGTTGCGAAGGGGATGCTCCGATAGACGAGGACTCTCTCTCTTGCCGATTCTATACTGGACTATTTTTGTCTTTGTATGGATTAATACAATTGGCCTACTCAGGCTAGTTAGGCCCCAGTGAACTCGAGTCAAGTCTGCTCGTGACATGTCATGTCATCTCATCGCGTAGCCTGTCAGTTATCGTTTCTATGTAGTAATGTCCTGTATCTGTCATACAGCCTGGCCACAGGGGATCTAGCCTCAAACAACTCACTCTGGCTCCCTGGATATAAGGTGATTTTTTTGACCGCAGCGGTGAAATCTGTGCTATCTTACGCGTGCCTGAAACTGAACCTCTTACTTGAGAGGACAAGACATCATCAGCACCTTGCCCTCTCGACCACCAGTAAAGGAGAGGTGTTGGCTCTTTACAGGGAGGAGAGACTAGCGGAATCTGCAAACACCCAGGAGCGCGACAGGCGAGCTTTCGGACAACGAGAACGGATACTGTTCAACCCTTATGACCAATACGAACCTGCACCGGTGTTCTGGTGCACTTTGCTGTCATTTCTGCTTGTCTACAACACAGCCCATCTTGCTCTTGTCCCGTTATCAGAAATATCGCCTCTGTTCTACGGCGCACCTGCTTTTGTCATCTACCGGGTAACTGTACGGACTAGCCAGATAATGTTGAGCTGAGCAAGTTAACCGAGTCAACGGACGGCTAACTGGGATGGTTCACTCAGATCCACTGAGGAGGCCCGTTATGAACGCAGGAGGGGCTCGTTCTGTTTCACTCGAAGAACGTGTGGATCAGGCCATTGCTCTGATTTTACACATATTAGTTATCCTGAATATCTGCCTGTGGTTAACGAGAGTGTGTTTCCACACCAGCTCCCTCGTTGACTGACACACACTTATCAAACTGTGGTAGTTGCAGCCCAGCTCAGGAGCTTAAGTCACTGTCTGTGGTGCTGAAGGAAAGGGAGAGAGGGAGAGAGAGAGAGAAGGAGAGAGAGAGAGAGAAAGAGAGGAGGAGGGGGAGAAGGAGCGAGAGGTGTGTGTGTGTGTGTGTGTGTGTGTGTGTGTATGCGTGTTAGTTCGGACTTGCACTTGAACTACAATCGTGGGAGACTTCAAACACTAGATTCCAGTCACACGTTAACTTTATTGTGTTGTGTATAATCATTACATGACAGTTTTCAACTGTTGGACATCTGGCTGGCTATATCCTATAGGCTATATAAATAAGCAAGCAGCACAACCAAGGCTTGGTTTCATTCATTCCTAATCTGCGATGGACTCCAGGGGCTTCACTAACAGTACATCCGCCTGGACTGTGATGCTCCTCTGGACTTTTCTCTTTTCCTGGACTCTCGCTGAGGCTCGCCTCGTTGCTTCACCCGGACCGATCGTTGTGGCTCCAGGAGACGATGTCATCTTATCATGCTACCTCGATCCTCCGTCTGACCTGCAGGATTATATCATTACATGGTTCAAGCCTGACCTGCCTTTCACACGCGGGCGAGGGACGGCAATTGTGCATGTGAAGTTTCAAGGGGAATCTACGGAAATAGCGCTCCTCTCTTCCACGAACAAGACGCAGCTGTTGACTGAGAGGCTGACAGACAGAAATGTATCTATCAAGATCCTGAATGTGACATCTAGCGATGAAGGCCAATACATATGCCTAGTCAATGACAGCACCGTACCCGAACAAGGAGAAGTTCAACTGGTTGTCAAGCCTCAGTCCAAGATGCCCGTCAACTCGGAAAGTGGCAAAAAAAAAACTCGCAAACCCGCTCTGGCTGATCGGATCCACCTGTTTGTGCCTGTGATTTGCATATCCTTAGTCCTGGTTTCGAGCCTCATCGCCTTGGGATTCCTGATCAAGCGAAAGCGTGAAAATCTGAAAATAACACAGAATCAAGATGGGAAGTGTGAGAACGTCTACGAGACTATGTTCTAGATGCCTGGAATGGATCCCTGACAACCAGTGTGTGTATGGAACCCCGGGACAACCACAGCAACGAGTGAGCCCACTGGACCAGCAGAAGTGAGATGAAGTTTTCCTGAGCACAAGGCTGGGTCACGGGGATAATGTCTAAGATCTGTACAAAGAGTCTGTTGAAAAAATAAAACTCTGAATTGAAAGAAAAAAAAAGGCTCTCATGTTGTTTTTTTCCCCTATCTTTCTTGCAAACATTTTCTGTCCTTTCTCCAGATGTCACTCATTCCCCACCACAATTCAACTAAACACTATTCTTTGCTTCAGTCACACGCAGTTTACTATGCAAGCACTTCAGCTCCACGGACAGGGGGGGGGGCTGGAACAGATATTCACACTTTACCATTCACACTTTACCATTCTCTTGCATACTGATCTGAATGAAATTGGGTTTATTTTCTTTTATTAACCCACTAGACTGTAGGGGAGTATATCAAGTTTGCTTTCGCCAAGTAAATGTGAAAGAGTGACAAGCCATGGAGTGTCATGACAACGTGAACTGGTGGACGAAGCTTTTAAATGATAAAAATACAGAAGCTGAACAAACATTCGAAGAGCAGTGTGGATATCGAATAAGTAGACCTAACTGGTGGCTGCACTTGGAGGACAACAATCCTCAAAACGGGAACCTGGAATCGTATACCGGTCCGTGGTGGATTACGCTTTCCTGTGAGAAAGAGGATGACAGCCGTGCAGCTCAAGGCCCAGCTGACCACAGCCTGACGGACAACTATACCGTTCCCGGAACGAGTGCAAGTGCTCAGGCCGCAGAGACTGCGACTGTAGCCGAGGACAACTCCGCCACCGCTTGCGGTCAAGACGGGGACTCTGAAGAAAGATCCTCTGCTCTGAGCGACCCAACTGTCAGCGCTCAGGCTAGCCACGGCCCAAAAATATTCACCAAAATCACCTCTGACATTGATGAAACCGCTATGGTTAGGATGTGGCGTGATAAAGTTAAGCCAGCTGACCTTTTGAATTGCCACAGTCATAAGCACACACATGACATGGAAAGTGTGAAGGCGACTAAAAAGATTTCCTTCGACAACCCCCGGCGTAAAAAGAGAGTTGGTCTCGAGTGAATATCAACTGCTACATTTTTCTCCGCTGGCGGTTGTGGCTCAGTCGTGAGAGCTTAGTAACCGAGAGGTCACGGGTTCAATCCCAGGCCCTGCCATGCTGCATGTCCAAGTGTTATTCGAGTGGGGCATTGAACCATGTCTCTTCCCGTGCTGGTGTTTTCCCTATCCTTTCTTTCACACCTTTAAATAAATAAATATATATATATATATGTATGTATGTATGTATATGTGCCGTCCTGTTTGTCAAATAAAAACATGACATGAAACACACATTGTATAGTGCCTGAGTCTGCTAGGAGCCTTGTATTCCTTTGCACGTCATTTCGTTTTCTTACGAACTTGTACTCGACATGAGTGAGAAAACCCCACGATCTGAAACCTGATTAGTTCTGCTATCATGGCACCAGCACCTGTAATGATTTCTTGCAGGCGAGCGTGGCTCAGACGGGAGAGCACAGCAACCGCCCGGTCGCTGGTTCGGTCCCGGATTCTTCCACGCCGCATGTCCAAGTGTCTGCCTCTGGCAGGACACTGATCTTTGTTTCTCTCCAATTTGAATTGTGCTCTCATGTGGACATGGCAGTAAATACAAGAACGGCGTTTCAAACATGTGTGTACTTATAAAGCAAAGCAATCACTCATTAAGATATATCATGAATGTGGACGCGTTACACTGGGTTGCAATATGTACGTTTATTTTTATTTTGGCAATAGTGTCAACAACAGCTATAGTGGTATTACAAGTTACAGTGGAACACATAAAATCAAAGCACGATACATAGTGAGCTGTACAGTCTGCATGCCTGGTATACATCTCAGGAAAGCCATCTGTTGATATTTAGCTGAGCCTTGAATCTGTCGCCGGTCTTAATTGTGCTGACATTGTAGCCTTTGCAGGCTCTCACCACTTGTCCTCCCGCAAAGCCTTGTACACTCTCGATAATGTTGAGTGCGTGACTGACCACATTCTTCAAAAAAACCTTGACATCCTGACTCTCCACGATAGAGCAGATGGTGGCCGCGTTAAAGTCATCGTTCATGGCTAAGGCCGCGCTGTTCCTCGACGGGTCATCCACCATGTGATAGTCACCCCCGTTGGCCACTAAAGTCATCATTGACAATATACTTTGGGGCGCGTAAGGCGAGATCAGTTGAAACATGTCAAAGTCTGGGTCCTGTCTAATGGCCTCTATCACCTCCTCCACGGGGTCTCCGCCGTACTCACAGTTGACTTTTCTGGTCGCCAGTACTCCCCCCCAGATGTCCCTGTTCACTGACGTGGTGTAATAGCTCACGCCGGCGTGCGCCTCCACCTGTGCGGCCACATCCTGTTGGTTGGGCAGCTGTACCGTGAAACGGTCTCCCTGCTTCAGGGATTCGTGTCCCGTGTTGATCAGCTCTACTTCGTACAGGTTAGGGGAGTTGAGGAAGGGTCTGTTTGCGATGGAGCTGCTGGCCGCGCAGACCGCGACTTCCTTTAGGTTTCTGATGTAGTCAGCGCTCAGCCCATGTAACGTTGGCACATACGAGTCTGCATCTTTGACAAAGTGAAACATTCCACCGGGTAGGTAGGTCTTTGCCGAATCGTATCTGTAACAGCCATAGGGTCTGTCCGCAGTTGCTGTCAAGCGCTCACTGAGACTGTGTGTGTACACGCGAATCGGTGCGTGCACTCTCGTGGACGACATGGCCAATGAATAAAGGAGAGACTCGGTCAACTGCGGAACAGGAAGATCTCGGCTTGAGATGGATCCGGGCAGGTGGGGCGGTATGGTACGTTGGGCAGCTTGAGCACCAGCAACGTGGCTGCGAGTAGTTCTACACGAATCGGGGCTTCCCGGCTGTTGAGCCTGAGCAACCTGACTGTAAGCATGTTAAGATTTGCGTCTGACAGCACACCGAATGTGCGCGAAAACCAAGGGCACCATCTGAGAATGATGTATGAATTGAGATCATCTTGCGCGCCTGCTCCGGGAGGTGGGGTGATTCCACTGTTCACAGAGTCAGCATTACAAGTAGTAGTAGTAGTAGTTGTTGTTGTTGTTGTTGTTGTTGTTGTTGTTGTTGTCGTTGTTGTTGTTGTTGAACAGCTTTTGCTGTTCACGAAAAGCTGGACTCGGTCAGCTTTCTTATCATAGTCTTTTGTGAGATCCACGAGGGATCTGGACGAAGTAAGACATATCAGCTCCTCCAGTGTCAGTTCGTGCCATGCAGCGCCTTGGCTCATGGTCGGTTGTGACGGCGAGAAAGGCAGACTTAACCCGTTTTTCCCTCAGCAGCGGACAATCAAGTGTACGTATTTCTTTCACGTGTGCACAGAAAAGACCACGGGTAAACATAAAAGCGAAGCACAAACAGATAAACACACAATGCAAGTATCTGAGATGAATACAAAAATAAGAACGCGTGAGACATTAAAAGGGACCCTTATTGTAAAGTGTTACCAAATGTCTTTGTGTAATCGATCCTGTCTATGTGTGGATGTGGAGATGTCTACACGCAGGAAGAATGACACGGTCACACAGCTCTCAGCGGCTTCTTTTATTGTGGTAAAATGATAACACCGGGACATACGGATGTCATCAAAGTGCAACTGCAAACATTCGGCTCTCCAGCCCACAAGATGTTTTCTTTTCTTTTTTGTCTTTTTTTTATTACACACAAAACCAATATCCATATAGCGTTTGTACAAGAGCTATTTTCTGTCACATTTATACAAGACATAAAAGCAACAACACCCGGAAAAAGATAACACAGCGGCATAGAAATGTCATCAAAGAGTGTAGGGGGGGGGGGGTTCGACCCCAGGCCCCTTCATGCTGCATGTCCAAGTGTTACGTTTGCTCACACTAAAACAAACACACACAGAAGAAAAACAAACAGTTGTGGCCCTGAGCCTATTTCACAGGCCTCCCCGTGGCGGTCTCCCATCAGTAATGAGCTGGGCTGTATTTCAACAATACTACACTCCACTACGAATAGTTCATCTCCACCCTCTTGCGATAGGCCACCAGTCTATCCTTGTAAAAGTCCACTTTACCGACCCTCTCGGCAAAGTTGCAATTTGTCATTTGTAGCTTCTCCCTGCTCACCACCCTTGAGAGAACCACGTACACAGATGGCTTTATTGGTGACATTGAGAAACACCTGGGCGGGTGGTAGAGGACCTGCCTGTGCACAGTGGAGCCCTGGCAGTCGTAGGTGTTCATGGCCAACAAACACGCAAGTGGATGCGTGGTCACGGTCCAATCCATGTAGTTCCATGAGGAAGGACTGACCTTGTACAAAGTTCCGCTCTGATCTCCCTTCACATAGAACTCGTTACACCTGCTCTCTCTGTTGAAGACGATGTCTTTCACTAGGCCTTCCGTATCCACACTGGAACGATGTTGCAGCTGCATGTCCCCTTGCAGCGAGCCGCAGGATGGCAACAGTTTCTTTCTGCTCGCGGCCTGTATCCCGTTACAGTCCATGTGCCAAATCAACCTGACCCGGCAACCGAGCCAGAGTCTGTCCACGTTCAGATAGTCTCTGTCTGTGGACCGGATCCCTGTGCGGTATTTTGGCACCGAGAAGAGCTTGGGTAGCGTCTGAGCGGCCTGCTTCATCACTTCGTACCAGGCACTCGGGCCCTTGGATGACACCCGCGTCCGAGCAACCGTGAGAAACTTTTCCCCGACTTGCGCGTCTTTGTTCACTGTCTTCAGGTACGCAGCGGTGTATCCAGTCTGCTGCTCGTCCCGGTGGAAGACCCGCAGCTTCTCAGGTTCATATTCTGGGTTCATCACCTCGCGCTCACAAACGGAGGCCTGGCTCTTAAAAATGCGCCGAGACTCTTCTGTGACTGTGTTGAACTGGAGGTAGGTCAAGGCCTCCGCGTAGCCCGGATCTTTGAACTGCCGCATGTTCACAAAGAGTGGGGTGGAGGAGCAGAGAACTCGTTCGAAGCGCTCAGTCTCCCAAATGGGTGGGCCAGAGCCCACGGGCTGCAATTGCGAGACACTGCCCGAGAAGATGACCAGGGGACCCTTGCCGGCTCCGTAGAAGAGCGCGAGGCAGCACAGCATCCTCTCCAACAGATCCGCGCTCAGGAGACCATACTCGTCCACTACGAGCACGTTAGCTCCCAGGAACGGAGGAGCGTGCTCCATTGGGGTGGGTTGCCCCCGGTTACGAGAGACTCTAAGCTGCTCGAACATTTTACTACACACCGCACAGGACTCCGGTCTCGGTCGTGTGCACGAGTGTCGTTCGCCGGTCCCCTCTCTGCGCTCGGGGGGAAACAGGGACTGATGCAGTGTAGTGAAACGAGACAGCACATCCCAGTGCACTCGGCAGTACTCTCGTGTAAAGTCTTCCAAGGAAAGCTTGTCGTTCAACAGCTCTTTCTTGAATCCCATCATCTTGTGGAATGTGTACACGCGGTCCAGTGAACCGGACTCTGTCAGATTGGCCGCTGCCTTGTTGGTCATCGCACTGACAACCACGCTGACATTCATGCTCCTTAGCTTCCTTTCCAGCATCGATATGGCGTACGACTTGCCACAGCCCGCGTCTCCGCTCAGTAGAGCCAATTCCATGCGTTCCCCCCTGCGCATATGCATCAGTACCATTCTCCCGACCCAATGTTTCTGACAGTAGCTAGCCAAAGCCAACAGAGCTTTCGTTTTCGGGTCCTCTCGTTCCTCCTCCGCCTCCTGTTTTTCCCGACCCAGCTCTTCCTCCCGTTTCTCCTCCTCGTCTTTATTTGCATCTCCCCGTGGTCTCTTGTGTGTGGAATTCTTTACTGACGGTGCCCGGCGTGGCTTTGTGGACCCTTCTCTATTCATGTTCATGTCTAGTGTATGGTTATGTGTAAGTGTGTATATATAGTGTATCTGGTCCAGACTATGCTGTCTGTGTATGGCTTCCGACCTAGTGATACCCCAATCTTGTTCAGGACTAAGTTTCGCCTGACCAAGGCGAATGGAAAAGCACCCGCTTTAGAAGGGACCCGGACTCTGGGCCCGCGACACAAGATGCCGTGGGGGGAAACTCCTCCTTGCCGCCCTCCTTACCACAACCGGTCAAACCTCTACGTTTCATGTAGGCATCTAGGCTCTGGTCCAACCGAAGGGGGTCTTCTCTCGATACTGCGTGTGGGTCAGGGCACGCGGGTGTGCTGCTGACATGGGGGGGGACTTCGGCCCCTTCCAGGATGGAGCGCAAAACTCTGTTTTTCACAGAGTGGGAGCCCACAGGTTCCCTCTGGTCCGCATTCAGGTCCGCGATGAGAGGCATGTACACGAGGCCCTGTGCTTTCCTGACACGCTCGGCTCTCTCACGCACGCGAACGAAGCACTCGGCAGCCTGGGCCACCGTGTCCCTGAACATTGTAACGTAAGCGTTGTACATGGTCTTGCTGGTTGAAAGAGCCGCGTTCGTGACCCCTCCTTTCCCAGTGCTGTTTAAAACATTCTGGTGCACAGCCAGCAGTTCGACCAGGGGAGCGTGGACCCTGTACTCGAACACCAGCCACGCAAAGTCCTCCGTGTCCACCCTTTCGGTAGATTTGTATTTATTCCCGTGTAAGTGTGGTCTGCAGAAACCAAAGTGTTTCGCGTACCACTCTGGCTCCAGTAGACAAATCATGATGTTCACATTCTCTAAAAGCACGCTGAACCCGGTGGCCAGTTTATCACCTACCCTCATCTCATAGAGCTTCTGCAACACCCTAACCGGAGTGACAGACTCACCGGGCTTGAACATGCGATCCGGCGGGAGCGACACCGCGAGGTAATGTCTCCCCACCCAGTCTAGCCGAGGGTGCATTTCTTCCGTGGTTTTCCTGACAGTGGCCGCAGCCGGGGGATTGGTGAGCGCTACTCTCTGGGTCTCTGACAGCTTGACCCTCAGGGCCTCTCGTTCCTCGCAAGCTTCTTCCAGAGCCTCTCTCGTGGTTTCAAGCTCCCTCCTACACAACTCAAGTTCATGCAGCACTTGCTCGTGGGCTTCTCTCGAGGCTTTGGTGCTAACCGTTTTTGCTCTGCACCCGCTGGTGGCAACCTGCTCCATTTTCCTCTCAACGCCCACGGACCCGGGAGCCTCGGGTCTCTGTTTGCGCTCCGTGTCTAGCCGCTTTCTTAGGGTCAAGATCTCACGTTTCATATTTGCTATCATTGTCATATGAGAGCAGTCATCACACTCACTAGGAGCAGGTGGCTCCCGGCCCCTCTTTTTACACAGAGAGGAACTGCTGCGTGTGTATGGCATGGTCCTCGCCTGATTGACAATAACAGCCCAAAGACACAACAGATTACCCCAGTGATATACGCGCTGCCTTACTCAACCCAGTGGGCCATGGTTTATATTTTAAATGTCCAAGTAGGGGTCTCTCTCTCTCTCTCTCTCTCTCTCTCTCTCTCTCTCTCTCTCTCTCTCTCTCTCTCTCTCTCTCTCTCTCTCTCTCTCTCTCTCTCTCTCTCTCTCTCCTCCCCCGATATGACAGGGCTCCAACAACACTTGGAATAGTATAAAAGCGGGTTCATCGGGTGTTTGATCAAGAAGCTCCTTGCTCTGCATCCCGGTGAGGTCAAATTGTATCCTAAGGTATTATAACCAGCTGGGTAAAACTAACAATAACACGGAATTTATAAGATATATCATGGCTAGCCAACAAGTTGTAAATTGGTGGGCACTGCTGAAGGACTACGCTGACATAAACTATGGTAGTGTGGAAGTCAGCCAAGTCGGTGAACATGGGCCACGCCACGATCCAACATACAAACTCCATGTGGTGCTCCTCTGCGATAACCGTAGATCTGAAGCCACGGGGATTGGTAGGTCAAAAAAAGCTGCCAAAGCTCAGGCTGCACAGACAATAATGACACCGATATTGACTGAGGAGGAGATTGACTTATCTACAGCGGGCTCCCCTGGCAAATGCAAAGAGGACACACCAAATTATGTTGGGCTACTACAGGCAAGTGTGTGTGTGTGTGTGTGTGTGTGTGTGTGTGTGTGTGTGTGTGTGTGTGTGTGTGTGTGTGTGTGTGTGTGTGTGTGTGTGTGCAGCCAGAGTCTGCAGCAAGCAGCAGCCTGCCTTTGGGAGCAGAGTGATCTAAACTGTAGTCACATTCTGTCCTAGATCCTGTGTCAGAAGAATAAATGGTCTGTGCCATTGTACAGTGAGACACTCTCGAAGTCCCTGCACCTGTGCTCTTGTGAGGTCACTGCAATCATCGAGCAGTATCAGGGAAAAGTCGACGTATGTGTGAAAGGTAAGTCCTTATACACCAGTGGCAGAGACAGCGGTGTAACAGTCAAGCGGATATGTTATATGATATTAATTGTATTACTCTCTTCACCCTTCAGGTTCTGGGACCTCGAAAAGGATCGCAAAACAAGCTTCAGCTAATAGAGCACTACACCTGGTCAGGCTGTGCCTCAAAGCACCAGGAACGACGATTGACCTTGATTCTGTTTTTTAGATAGTGTAGGGCCTGGTGTAGTATCCGTATACTTGTATGGACTGTGGATGTTATGTGCAAGACAAAAATAAAGGCTGTTGCCAACTGATAAACCGTGGGCATACGTGTGTCTGATTGCCTCGCTCACACTATGTAAAAATAGTGCTATGGGAAAAGAGCTGCTGAAATGGTCCAAGCAAGGCCTGATGTAGCATCCGTATACTTGTATGGGCTGTGGATGTTGTGTGCAACACAAAATTAAAAAAAAAAAAGATGTGACAAGCGCCAGGAACCTCACAACAGCAGACCTAAAGTAGCCTTTCAGCACCACGGACAGCTTCAGAGGCTCTGCTTTGAGCTGGGCTGAGAGTGTGTGTGTGTGTGTGTGTGTGGAAAAGAGCTGCTGAAATGGTCCAAGCGCCTGCCCCCGAATTTACCAGCTACAGAACACGGAGGACACTTGTTTCAAATGCTGCACAAGAGAGGAGACAGCAGACAGGAAATACTGCGTGTGTGTGTGTGTACGCAGTGTTTTATTTGGATAGAAACACAGAGACACACAATGTCAGTGAACGGTTCATTTTATTGAAAGATTTCAAACGGACCAGCACACTATCTGACAAGCAGAGAATCTGACAGTACTGACTTTCTAACACTACTCAACACTTGAGTTACACACTGACACCGTTACACCATACACCACACAACCCAAAGATCATATCGTGTCATTAGTTGAGTCCAGCAACAGCGAGTCCCCACTCGTAGTCAAAGTGCACGACCCCGTCACGGACACAAAGCCCGTACTCGGGTCCGGGTCTCGGCGCTTTCAGATTCCATATGTCCAACGCATATTTCATGGTCTTAATCATCAGTCGACAATTCGCATGGGTCCAGTGTTTCAACTGTGTCTTCTTGGGAACCTTGGTAACGCTGGCCAACCTAACGCCCATACTGTGATAGTCGATGTCCGAAGCAGACTCAGTGCCCCACATTAGATTCTTCAGCTCTTGACACCAAGAGGAAAATGAGCGATGGTTAGTCACCGCGCCAGTCATCAATCTCATCACACCGAGCCCCATCGGCACTACGTTATAGTCAGTCCCGGAGAGTACCATGAAGAATAGTTTCTGCATTTGCTCTGTCTCACTGCGGATCACATTTGAGTTGATGCGCATGAAAAAGTGACGCCCAGCTCGATTCAACCTAAGAAAGCGACTGTAGCTGCCCTCAGGCACCTGCCCGGACATGTAGCGACTGCTTAATTTCTTGAGGCCACTGATGATCTTAACCTCCTCTTTGCTCGGGACCACCTCACCGCGCCCACTGTCCTCATCCTCTATGGACAGCTCGGACTCCTCATCTTCTAAGCGTGACCACTTTCTCTTTTCACCAGTGCACGGCTGACTGTTAAATTCTGACCCACGCTGGGAGCTCTTCTCAGAAATGGGGCAGAGGGTTTCAAAAATGTAACTAGCCGTGTTTCTTTTGCCACCACAGCAAATGGCCAGTCCCAGCCCGCTGACAATAAGGTCTCGGTGCTTTGACTCAAAGAACCTCGAGAGAAACAGCGGGTAGAGCGAGCCCCTGATCCCGCCTGAGTGCAGATACCTAGCTACATTTTCCTTAAGATTGACCCGACTGCGTTTGTCCAGAATGTCCTCAAAGGCCACATGCTGCTCCCACGTTGTCGTCAGTGTGTCTTCTCCCTCCTTTTCTTTTTCTTTTGAGTCTTCAATGTCACAAAGCACTCTAAACCTATTTGCACTCGAAGATAAGTCCACGGCCGAGAGCTTGCTCGGGTGGCCAGGAGGGGCAAGCAGCAGTTTCCCAAAGGAAGATGTGTGCATATCCCGTGCCTCGCGGTAGCTCTTGTTGTCTAGTCGCAGGGTAATGCCTTCACGACCGCTGGCTGTCAGCACCGCGACTAGGTCAGAGTCTCCGGTGCACACAGTCACCCTGCCCTGTAGAGCATTTGCTAACTCCACCAGTAGCATGTCAGCCTCTGTGCTGCCACACCGACGGCACATGTCACGCAAAACAGAGGCTTCACGTGTCTCGGGGCTCGCGAAAGTCACCACAAAGACACCTTGGAGCCCCTCGGGCCTGACGGTTGAGCCGGCCACATAGCTGCGCTTCGACACCTGACACCGCAGCAGCGGTGGGTCTCCCTGTGCATCCACCGGGATGTGGTTCTCCTCTGAATCCTGACAGTCCGAGTACCTGTCATGGAACGAGACCAGGTTATCGAGCCGGGTTTCCTCAGTCCGCTTATGTTCACAGCAGTTTCCTTTTGCCCCGGTCACCAAAAACAGGTTGTTCTTTACACCCATGGCAGCCAACAGATTCAGCATATTGTATTCTATGCTGCGCAAATTATGTTTACAGAAATCTATGTGAGTTAAAGGTTTGCGCTTTTCTCTGACCGCTCTCACTGCTGGCTTGGGGGCCCCCTCGCCATCTTTCACAAGCACTATGCACCTGCTGCCTTCACTCTCCGCCGCGTAGCCAAACGCTAGCCTCCTGGCCATGTTCATTATCGACGCCTGTGGGTCATTTTCCACATAGTCGCTCTCCGTGATTTTGTGCACACACATGAGATGGTCTATCAAGGTCCAATCCTGACGCTCTGACGGTCTCTCGATCAATTCGAAGGGCGCCAGGTGTGGGTTTGCAAGCATAGCATGGATCGCTTCGTGCCTCAGCCCCATTCTGACAAAGTGTGGTCAAATTCAATGTCAGTTGTGTTTATGGCAACCTGTGTCCTGATGCTTATATATATATATGTGTCCATGGGCAAGATGACACGCCTCTTCTCTTTTCTGTTTTGTCTTTATGTAAAGCACGTTGAGTTGCCTTGGTGTGAAATGCGCTATGTAAATAAATAGATGACAAGGAGGAGGAGGAGGAGGAGGAGGAGGAGGAGGAGGAGGAGGAGGAGGAGGAGGAGGAGGTCTGAGTCCCTACTCTCATATTGACACACATAGGCGTTAGACAGTTAAGCGCCTGGGCTTCTTGATTTTCTCCTGGTTGAAAAGTATGTTCCTGTAACACAGATCTGTCGGGTCTAACCAAGATCCGGCTGTTCTTCTAGATGACAAGGAGGAGGAGGAGGAGGAGGAGGAGGAGGAGGTCTGAGTCCCTACTCTCATATTGACACACATAGGCGTTAGACAGTTAAGCACCTGGGTACAAAAACAGTTCAACCACGGGAACTTGCCGCGTAGGCTTCTGGAAATCGTGGGCCTCAAACAATTCAATATGGTAACCTGCTCGGTCCCGGGCCTTACTATCACCAGGTAGGCAGCCGACCGCTCTGCCATGCTCGGGTAGGTGAGTGAGAACATGAGCCAAGTCAGCCACAGCTGGGTATAGTATCGCCACAGGGTAGTTCGGTCCAGAGTGTCATTGTTCCTGGTCTTAACCTCGAGGATCACAATGTTGTTCTTGACACTGTCGTGGGCTACAAGATCCACCTCGGTGTAGAAGCCCGAGTTGTCACCGATAGACGTGCAGCCCTGCTTGCACGCATTGTGGTAGGTGTAGCGAGCCTCGGCCCCGCTGGCCCTGTCCGGCGTTGGGATAGCAGCCACCTTCAGGCCCCCACAAACGGGCGTCAGGTTCAGAGCTTGGAGCCGCGTCAGGATCAGGCGAGACACGGGACCCGCATCAACTCTGGTCTTCTTCCCGTTGAACACATCCTTACACTGCACGTCCACTGTCAGGCCGATACATAGGGACATGTGGTTCTTGTCCCACACACGTCTGCAGGAGTCTAGAGACAGAGCTTTGGAGCTGTGCAGTTGCAGCAGAGCTTCCCTCAACAGAGGGCCTTTACACTCAGGGGCGTTCAGGCTCTGCACGTACCGCGGCACCCAGTCCAGCGTACTGTCCGGGTTGGTGTGCAGGTCCCTGACAATCTTCCAGAACAGCTCCATGGTTATCATATTGTGATGAGTAGAGCCCTTCCGTTTGTACGTGATGCAGTCCAGGTCTCTGGTGATGCCCTTGACCCGGTACCAACGGTGATCAGCTTTCGACCTGGCGCTGAGCACGCGGCCCGAAGCCAGGAACTCAATCACTGGCTCTTCGAGCTTCATTGTATTAAAGGTAGCCCCGTTCCCGTCTCAACTGGACCAAGTAGCTGATGTTTCGCGCACAGTCTGGACAACACCCCTTCTCTTCCCGGCCCACCTGCCAAGATATATGAATCGCAGAAAGGGATTCCTGGGAGGCTTCATATCCAGCGGCAAGGATATGTTTAACAACAGAATTTCGGCAGCTTCAAATGTTGGTGCTCTGAGTAGCGCCCACTTTAGGGGAAAGCTGGGAGCCGCGATTACCATCGTCACGTCTCTCATCGTGGGGTTTCTCACCGTACCAAATAATATCCTGTACTTTATCGACAACAAGCACGGAACAAGAACCCGCGCCGCGGAAAACCCAACAGCGCAGCCGCGGCTTCAGCCGTGGGGCAGCAGACGCGCAGACCACGAGTACGCCTACATCCACGCGGGAATTGCACTTGTCATACTAGGTTGTCTGGCCATGGTCCTGAGCATTGTACTGAGCTACTTTGCGGCCAAGAGCAAAAGGAAAATGGACGAGTCTGACACCTACGGGGATCCGGACTCGAGAAGGACCGGCGTGACAGTAATCACATGCCTGGTCATGCTAAACATCCAGCTTTTTATGTCAATAATCGCAGGGGCTATGGAGCTGCTTTACAGACCTCTAATCAGCGACTCCCAGAGGGCACATAACGTGGAGTGTGCCATCGCTGTATTCAATATCATAATTTACATCTTGTATGTGATGACCATGGCCCTTACGTCAAAGGTCCTGAAGGGAAGGCACGAGAGGACGTGGATCGATTCACAGAGAGATATCCCCGATGTCATAAACTCACACGTTTCCACCAGAGACTACATGAGCAGGGGCATCGGCCCCCGCAATTCACCATCCGGCTTCATGTGAGAGACCCTGAGCCTCTTTGCAGACACCCAGGGTCTAATAAACAACTGTGGGATTTCATTGTCATGACCTTATGTGTTATTTGAATAAACGAGAGGAAAAAGAGCTTTAGTTGTCTGTCTTTATTGACACAAATCCAAAAGGAAACAACGATGGCAAAGTGACAGAATCACATCATCAACACAGGTTTACAACAAAAACCACCAACACACACGGGTAGAAATTTCCACGTGGGCACGTTCATGTAACTGTATCTATGGTATTTTCTTTTATTTATTCTCTCAAAGATCTTTGCACAGGCCAGTCCGGTTTAACCGCAGGGGAGAGGCGGCGATGCAGGCTCCCGATGGTGGAAATGGAGCTCGCACTCAGAACCTGTGGAAACACAGAGAGGATGTGAGACACCAAGGTCAAACTAGATGGTGCAAAGGAAAATTGAACGTGTGTGTGTGTGTGTGTGTGTGTGTGTGTGTGTGTGTGTGTGTGTGTGTGTGTGTGTGTGTGTGTGTGTGTTTGTGTGAGAGTGCAGTAACTGAAGGCTAAAGATACTGGGGGCCACTGACATGACCTGTATGCCGGGAGCCAAGTGCTCTTCTAGGATATTAAAGAATGGAGCTCTGTTGTGACAAGTGAAAGTGGGAGAGGTGTGGTGTGTCTACTAACTCGGGGCGCTCTCGGACTTTTTGGCAGTCGGACTGATGTATGCTCCCCACTAACTCGGGCCACTGTACTTCTGTACTGCAAAGTCTCAGCCACAGCGCAGATTATATCGCTACCAGGTCAGGATAAGATGGAAGATACTGCGAGTGGGAAAGACAAGGGGGGGGATGTGAAACCTGTCCAGTGGGTTGGCAAAGACAACACACGAAAGAAGCGTGTACATTTCAGCAGGCCGATAGCCCACGTATGGACCGTGTCCATGTCCGAAGCCGCGATCGAGGCACGGACCTCGTATTGGATACAAGTTGCAGCAGACAATGCCAGGTTCCGAAAGCGCATAAGTGAGTTAGAGCCTACCATACAAAGATGCTTAGACCACAATCACCGCGACAAAATAAGAACCTACATTAACGGTCAGCTGGCGGAGGTCCCACCAGGCACTGACCACGTCTCCTCTCCCCGATTTCCCACGTAAGCAAGGATCTATTTTCGCTATGGCCAAAAGGTATGACTGCCTCCTCCTGAAGAACAGGACCCTCACGGATTTCCAAATCGAAATGTTGGCCAGAGCTAATGTTACATGCCGCCGCAGCGATGGACTGGATGTCATGATAGGACCCACGGGTGCGGCCTTTGCCAGACCCATGCGCATAGAGCCCACATACCACCACCATCTCAACGCTATGCTAGCCATGATAGCATGCTACGTGGATCCAACCACCGAAAGCTTGTGCGAATATCCAGCTAGACATGTGCAAACGGCAGCCGAGCAGCAACCCTGACGTGAACACATCCACTCCACCAGAAGCTGAGATACGTGTCACGTACTTACACGGCATCATGTCATATAGGCCAGCAGAGTAATAAGATGTAACTAAAAAGGAATTGAATAAAGAAAACAAAAATGAACATGCACCTAAACGTTATGTGTATTTTGTTGTTTTTTTTTGTTTCCTTTTCCACACAGCCTGACACACTTCTTATCTGCTCTCTTACATCCACATCTGTGTGTGCTGCCAGTGCCCCCGGCCCTCTCACTCCCTCCTCTCTCCCTCTCTCTCTAGACACACACACACACACACACACACACACACACACACACACACACACACACACACACACACACACACACACAATGCGCATCCAGAGCTCTAGGGGTGAGTGGTAACAGGCTCCATTCCCTACGGAAACCATATTGAGTGTATATGAATGCAAAACAGTGTAAGAGTGAAGAAAAGAAACAAATCTACTCAATCTACACTGTAGGACATCATTACCTTCAGCTCATCGGGTGTCTTTGACAATGACAGTTGGGGTTATTCACTTCAACCGCCTCATCATCCAATGCGCGTGTAGTAGGCACACAAACAGAGGTGACTGGTGGCAGATGTACGGGTGAACATGCACTGTAGGAATGGGGCTGTCTCTGCCTTCTGCAGCACCTCTGAGTAATCAGTGCCAGGAACAACACTATCATCAATGTCGCCACTGCTACGACAATGAGCTTCAGCCAGATGTCCTTTCCTGAAATCCAACAGTGGTTACCATTAGAGCCTTTGTAATACATTGTGGAATCCTCCATCATGATCTCAATGCAGGACACAGGTCGCTGTCGCGTTTGTCAATATCAGGGTAAGCAGTGGACGGTAGTGTTGTGTTGTATCTTCTATGTCCTTGTGTTCTTGCACCTGACCTGGAACAACCGCACAAAGGTTCCTATGTGTGTAGCTATGCACAAATGGCAAATAAAGTTTTTGACTTTTGGACTGTGACAACGCATAAGTAGTAGGATTACATAAAATTTCTCTTTCCTTTGTCATGCCAAGCATGAATATCCAGCATCACTGACAGCAACCACAGTCTTCCCGTTTCACAGCCTGCCCTGCTACACCCTCCGTATCAAGTGAAAAAAAAAAACAAGTTAGTGAAAGGAAAAGGACAGAGTCCCTCAGTTTCCCTGCTCCTCACATCCACACCGCTGTCTCCTCGCCCGGTTAACATCTTAATGTGCGAGACACTGAACCCACACCTGCCCTGTGTGGCTGTGTGTGAACGAGTATCTCCCAACAGAGAAAACCTCTGACAGAGCTGAGCTGAGTGACAAGGACACTGTGTTTCCTCTGGCTGCTTCACAATAAAAGTGTGAGGCTCTTATTGTGAAAGAGCCGCAGGAAGTGTGAAGTAAGGCAGCAGTAGGAAGTGATACCTTGACAGCATGAAAGCAGCAAATGAGGTGAAGTAGAGAGTGAAGCTCAGAGACCGAGTGAGGAGTTGTAAAAGTCCTGAGCAGAGACACGGAGACAGTTTAAGGTGAACTATAGTGTCTCCGTGGACAAACAGCCTCAGGTCTGTTGTGAGCCAGTTCACTAGAGTCAGTGTGACATGAAGAGAGTGAGTAGAGATGAAACCCTGTGTTAAAGCTGCTGCTCACACAGTGAATACGATGAGCTGGGAGAATATGTTTGGTAGAGACTCTGCTGTGTTGCTGACAAACACCCGATGGACTCACTTTGACTTTCTGTCTCGTCTCTGCTGCTGCAGCTCACTCGTCCTCCTCTCACACTTTACTTTCACTTCTGCACGCTGACGCTCAACGTTTCTCCGGTTCCAGTGTTTCCAGTTTTCTGCTCCTCACACTGCAGCTAGGTGTGTCTGGTTTTGTCAGGTGAACAGGGCGGCAAAGGGCAGTGCACCTGACAGGGGGAATTCATATTTATCTACTTACACTTTAAATGGTCACATTAAAAATATTCATTCACATTTTATACTCTAGATGGCAGTAGATTAAAGTGTTAAATATGTGTTCAGTTACCATTTACCTTTAGAGCTTTATTTTGGTAAGATGTGTACACGCGAAAGACATATATTTGCTCATTTGTTATATGGATAGAAAACGCAACATGTTATCTGTATAATATACACAGAAAAAAATGTATAACTGGCTAGTCTGCGGATAGTATGAATTACACAGGAGAGAAAAAAATCTCCAGAGGTTCACAACCTCGGAAGCAGCATCTGACCATTTATCTGGCAAAAAAAATTTTTTTTTCATGCACATGACACCAGAAAAGACCGACAGATGCCAGCATGTTACCATTTATCGTCAAGAACTACAATAACCCTTGTGCTGCCCTCCAGGGTCAGAAAGACCCGAGAGTTTAGAATGGAGTTTATAATGGAGCCTCAACCAAACATCTCCTTCCCGTTGTCCCGGTGGGTCAGAAAAGCCCAGCCTGAACGGTTTTACCCCAGTGTACCGCCCTAGAGGGTCAGAAATACCCTAGACAACCCAAACATCTCCTTCCCGTTGTCCCGGTGGGTCAGAAAAGCCCAGCCTGAACGGTTTTACCCCAGTGTACCACCCTAGAGGGTCAGAAATACCCTAGACAACCCAAACATCTCCTTCCCGTTGTCCCGGTGGGTCAGAAAAGCCCAGCCTGAACGGTTTTACCCCAGTGTACCGCCCTAGAGGGTCAGAAATACCCTAGACAACCCAAACATCTCCTTCCCGTTGTCCCGGTGGGTCAGAAAAGCCCAGCCTGAACGGTTTTACCCCAGTGTACCGCCCTAGAGGGTCAGAAATACCCTAGACAACCCAAACATCTCCTTCCCGTTGTCCCGGTGGGTCAGAAAAGCCCAGCCTGAACGGTTTTACCCCAGTGTACCGCCCTAGAGGGTCAGAAATACAATACCCTAGACAACCCAAACATCTCCTTCCCGTTGTCCCGGTGGGTCAGAAAAGCCCAGCCTGAACGGTTTTACCCCAGTGTACCGCCCTAGAGGGTCAGAAATACCCTAGCCTTTGGAATGGAGCCCCTAGAGCTGCAACCAAACACCCGCCGCCCAAACACCGCCTAACTGCGAAACTCTCCAAAGTGCTCAGTCGGATCTTGGATACTATATAAGAAGAAGAAGAAGAAGAAGAAGAAGAAGAAGAAGAAGAAGAAGAAGAAGAAGAAGAAGAAGAAGAAGAATACAGGCTGACCATCCATCCCCTGACACAGTGTACTGCAAGACCCCAGCTCGTTTGTTTTTTTTTTCTCCCCAGGGGAAAACAACAAAGATGACTGACGGTGAGTGTCTCATACCGTATGACACATCATGTTTTAGTTTTAAATTTTTTTTCTAACACACAAAAAAAAAAGAAATCAACAGTTTTGTCATGCTCTCCTGATATGTATTTATTTTTTCATCTTATTCTTTGTGCGTGTGCGTGTGTGGGTTGCTTCTCTACAGCGGGCCGGATCCCTAAGGAGTGCCAGCCGGAGCTGAAAGAGGAGGAGGAGGAGGAGGAGGAGGAGGACAAGATCTTATTCCGTTTTAGAGGGTTAGCGTCTCCGGACACACCGAGCGCAGCCCGCGAGGCGGACCGAGTGTTTGTGGACAAGGAAGACACTTTCATGCCCACCGAGACCCGCGCCCGATTCCTAGAGCACGTGAGATACGCGGTGCTTCTGCTGCTCAGCTTTTCAGCAAACGCGGTGTGGCTGAACGAATGCGGCGCCTGTCTCCTGGGCCAACCGAGCGGCGGCGAACAACACGCCTGCCTGAAAGACGTGCCGAGCGATTATTTCGCCACGAACCACGAGGCCGTTCTCAACCACCTGTGGAACGAGAACTTTATCCACACGATTCGAAGCTACCTCTTCCTGAAGCGGATACTGTGCTCGCGGGGCAAAATCGCAGGAGCGGTGGAGGCCACGCTCGCCACGCTCATACGGTCCGGCCGCTACGCGATGACCGCGATCCGGGAATCCTACATACGTGCACACGAGGTTCCCGAGGACGACCAGGGCCTTTTGGAACAACGCTTGATCGTACACACCTGGAGGCTCAACAACAAACACCGGCAACAACCCCGTGATTCGCGCTGCACTTAGTCTACACGCTCTTTGTTTCATTGTTTCGTTTCAAGTCATTGCATTATTCTGTTTTTTTTTGTTTTTTTTCTTTTCTTGTGAGTTTTGAGTACCACAGTGTAGATGCTTTGTTTTACCCCCCGCCTGTAGCCTGCTTTGTCCAGCCAACAGTGATCTGTGATTTGTGTGTAAGACTTGCAATAAAAATCTTTGGAGTGAAAAATCAAAACAAACAAACAAACCCTTACTTGACATTATTTCCACCGTACGTGTGAGCCTCTGTGTGTGTGTGTGTGTGTGTGTGTGTGCTCGCCCGTGCGTCTGTGTGCCTGCAGCAGTTAGCAGCAGCAGCAGCAGCAGCTCACACATTCCCTTCCCTTTTTCTTTCTCTCACTCCATGTCCCTGGGCTTCTGTGTCTCTGTGTGTGTCTGTGAGTCTGTGTCTCTGTGTGTCTCAGCGGTTAGAGGCAGCAGCGGCAGCAGCAGCAGCAGCCTGGTGTGTGTGTGTGTGTGTGTGTGTGTGTGTATCTCACACATTCGCTTCCCTAGCCCACTCCCCTTCCCTTTTTCTTTCTCTCACTCCATGTCCCTGGGCTTCTGTGTCTCTGTGTGTGTCTGTGAGTCTGTGTCTCTGTGTCTCTGTGTGTCTCAGCGGTTAGAGGCAGCAGCGGCAGCAGCAGCAGCCTGGTGTGTGTGTGTGTGTGTGTATCTCACACATTCCCTTCCCTCGCCCGCTCCCCTTCCCTTTTTCTTTCTCTCACTCCATGTCCCTGGGCTTCTGTGTCTCTGTGTGTGTCTGTGAGTCTGTGTCTCTGTGTCTCTGTGTGTCTCAGCGGTTAGAGGCAGCAGCAGCGGCAGCAGCAGCAGCCTGCTGTGTGTGTGTGTGTGTGTGTGTGTGTATCTCACACATTCCCTTCCCTCGCCCGCTCCCCTTCCCTTTTTCTTTCTCTCACTCCATGTCCCTGGGCTTCTGTGTCTCTGTGTGTGTCTGTGAGTCTGTGAGCCTGTGTCTCTGTGTGTCTCAGCGGTTAGAGGCAGCAGCGGCAGCAGCAGCAGCAGCCTGGTGTGTGTGTGTGTGTGTGTGTGTGTGTGTATCTCACACATTCAATTCCCTCGCCCGCTCCCCTTCCCTTTTTCTTTCTCTCACTCCATGTCCCTGGGCTTCTGTGTCTCTGTGTGTGTCTGTGAGTCTGTGAGCCTGTGTCTCTGTGTGTCTCAGCGGTTAGAGGCAGCAGCGGCAGCAGCAGCAGCAGCCTGGTGTGTGTGTGTGTGTGTGTGTGTGTGTGTGTGTGTGTGTATCTCACACATTCGCTTCCCTCGCCCGCTCCCCTTCCCTTTTTCTTTCTCTCACTCCATGTCCCTGGGCTTCTGTGTCTCTGTGTGTGTCTGTGAGTCTGTGAGCCTGTGTCTCTGTGTGTCTCAGCGGTTAGAGGCAGCAGCGGCAGCAGCAGCAGCAGCCTGGTGTGTGTGTGTGTGTGTGTGTGTGTGTGTGTGTGTGTATCTCACACATTCAATTCCCTCGCCCACTCCCCTTCCCTTTTTCTTTCTCTCACTCCATGTCCCTGGGCTTCTGTGTCTCTGTGTGTGTCTGTGAGCCTGTGTCTCTGTGTGTCTCAGCTGTTAGAGGCAGCAGCGGCAGCAGCAGCAGCAGCCTGGTGTGTGTGTGTGTGTGTGTGTATCTCACACATTCGCTTCCCTCGCCCCCTCCCCTCCCCTTTTCTTTCTCTCACTCCATGTCCCTGCACTTCTGTGTCTCTGTGTGAGTCTGTGAGTCTGTGAGTCTGTGTCTCTGTGTCTCTGTGTGTCTCAGCAGTTAAATGCAGCAGCAGTAGCAGCAGCAGCAGCAGCAGCAGCAGCAGCCTGCTGTGTGTGTGTGTGTGTGTGTGTGTGTGTGTGTGTGTGTGTGTGTGTGTGTGTGTATCTCACACATTTGCTTCCCTCGTCTCCTTCTCTCGCTCCATGTCCCTGCGCTTCTGTGTCTCTGTGTGTGTCTGTGAGTCTGTGAGTCTGTGTCTCTGTGTCTCTCTGTGTCTGCGTGTCTCAGCGGTTAGAGCATACATGGGCATTTTACGGCCCCCATGCAGTCTCAATCTGGCCCGCGAGCCGAAGTGCGAGCCGAACTGCTATCGTGACCCGATTGCTTTTATTACGTTGATGCGCACTAATCAGCTGTTTGAAACAGTGACAACCCTGTTAGGACAGGAGCCTGCGCATCGCAGACAGAAAGTAGCCTCCTCCAGGTAGAAGACAGAGATGAACGGCTGCTCAGTCTCTTTCTCTGTCAGACACCGGAGCTCCGACGGAGGAGAGAGAGAGCAGCCGCTCTGGTGCAGCTTTTCTCCACAGCGGAGTTTCTGACCACCACGACCTGTCAGCGGTAGCCTAGACCGGGCCGGTGTTTCACAACCCTCCGTCAGCCGAATCGTAACTGCCGGCGGTTACAAAGCCTCATCACGGCACCTAATTATTATTTCCCAAACACTAAGGTTTAGCAAACTGTGATTAAAAGAGCATTTTATGAGATCGCTGGGACTGATTGTAGCCACGTGCATCTGAAGCCTCCATTCACCAATGGCTACGCTTGTAATCAAATCAGTCTTTTTTTTTTCATGTTGGTGCTGTTAGGCAGCAGCAAATGAGTATTGTGTTTCTTCATGAATAAAAGGTTATCTACATACAAATAGAACAGTCTCACTGAATCAGAACTGAAAAGGATCTGAGTGCTTAATTATAATATTCAGGTGTCTGTGAACATTATTAATTGGTGCAGTCATTTATGGTCAGTAAGTTTTGATAAAACAATCTGCCTTGAGTCCATATTTATATCATAATACAGCATGTTTCATCAGTGATCTATGATGGATATAAGTTGAAAATGAGATTACATGGATTGTGGGCAGTCAGCCTATTGTAATGCAATTGTTTCCACCAAATATATGTAGTTATATATAATTATATATAATTCAGCAATAAATATTTGATGTTTCAATTTGATTTCGAATCGTGTGGCCCTTCACTCACTTTATCGGAGTCAGTGTGGCCCTCTGGAAAAAATAATTGCCAACCCCCGGGTTAGAGGCAGCAGCAGCAGCGGCAGCAGCCTGCTGTGTGTGTGTGTGTGTATCTCACACATTCGCTTCCCTCGCCCCCTCCCCTTCCCTTTCTCTTTCTCTCACTCCATGTCCCTGCGCTTCTGTGTCTCTGTGTGTGTCTGTGAGTCTGTGTCTCTGTGTCTCTGTGTGTCTCAGCGGTTAGAGGCAGCAGCGGCAGCAGCCTGCTGTGTGTGTGTGTGTGTGTGTGTGTGTGTGTGTGTGAATCTCACACATTCGCTTCCCTCGCCCCCTCCCCTTCTCTTTTTCTTTCTCTCACTCCATGTCCCTGGGCTTCTGTGCCTCTGTGTGTGTCTGTGAGTCTGTGTCTCTGTGTCTCTGTGCCTCTCTGCCTCTGTCTCTGCCTCTGCCTCTGCCTCTGCCTCTGCCTCTGGCTCTGGCTCTGTCTCTGCCTCTGCCTCTGCCTCTGCCTCTGCCTCTGCCTCTGTCTCTGCCTCTGCCTCTGCCTCTGCCTCTGCCTCTGCCTCTGCCTCTGTCTCTGCCTCTGCCTCTGTCTCTGCCTCTGGCTCAGAGTCTGTCTGCCATCACTCATGTGGCTGTGGAGGTGGTGATCTGGTCTAAGGTGTTTCACTCCTTGTTAGTGGCTTGCTGACAGGTGTATAAACAGTTGATGACAGAGTGTGAACAAAAAAACGGATCCACCAAGAAAAACAAATAGACACAACACATTTTAGGAAAAGGTCTTTATTTCTCTTCCGACACATTCCCCTTGGCCTACAGAAACCATACGGTCCCAACAGATACACAATTAGCCCGCATTTAGCCTAGATAGAGAGAGAGAGAGAGAGAGAGAGAGAGAGTTAGCAGCAGCAGCAGCAGCAGCGGCCTGATGTGTGTGTAACCCCCTCCGCCTCCCCTTCTCTTTCTCTCACTCCATGTCCCTGCGCTTCTGTGAGTCTGCGTGTCTGTGTCTCTGTGTGTGTCTGTGAGTCTGTGTCTCTGTGTGTGTATCTCACACATTCCCTTCCCTCGCCCCCTCCCCTTCTCTTTCTCTCACTGCACGTCCCTGCGCTTCTGTGAGTCTGCGTGTCTGTGTGTCTCAGCGGTTAGAGGCAGCTGTCTCTGGCTCTGTCTCTGCCTCTGCCTCTGCCTCTGTCTCTGCCTCTGCCTCTGCCTCTGCCTCTTGCTCTGCCTCTGCCTCTGTCTCTGTCTCTGTCTCTGCCTCTGCCTCTGCCTCTGTCTCTGTCTCTGCCTCTGCCTCTGCCTCTGCCTCTTGCTCTGCCTCTGCCTCTGTCTCTGCCTCTGCCTCTGCCTCTGTCTCAGTCTCTGTCTCTGTCTCCGTCTCTGCCTCTGCCTCTGCCTCTTGCTCTGCCTCTGCCTCTGTCTCTGCCTCTGCCTCTGCCTCTGTCTCTGTCTCTGCCTCTGAGAGAGTTAGCAGCAGCAGCAGCAGCGGCCTGATGTGTGTGTATCCCCCTCCCCCTCCCCTTCTCTTTCTCTCACTGCATGTCCCTGCGCTCCTGTGAGTCTGCGTGTCTGTGTCTCTGTGTGTGTCTGTGAGTCTGTCTCTGTCTCTGCCTCTGCCTCGGTCTCTGGCTCTGTCTCTGAGAGAGTTAGCAGCAGCAGCAGCAGCAGCTCTCACTCCATGTCCCTGCGCTCCTGTGAGTCTGTGTGTCTGTGTCTCTGTGAGTCCCAGCGGTTAGAGGCAGCGGGAGCGGCCTGCTGTGTGTGTATCTCACACATTCCCTTCCCTCCCCCCCCTTCCCCTTCTCTTTCTCTCACTGCACGTCCCTGCGCTTCTGTGTGTCTGTCTCTGAGAGAGTTAGCAGCAGCAGCAGCAGCAGCTCTCACTCCATGTCCCTGCGCTCCTGTGAGTCTGTGTGTCTGTGTCTCTGTGTGTCTCAGCAGCGGTTGTCTCTGCCTCTGCCTCTGTCTCTGCCTCTGCCTCTGCCTCTGCCTCTGTCTCTGCCTCTGCCTCTGGCTCTGGCTCTGGCTCAGAGTCTGTCTGCCGTCACTCATGTGGCTGTGGAGGTGGTGATCCGGTCTAAGGTGCTGACAGGTGTATAAACAGTTGATGACAGAGTGTGAACAAAAAAAAGGATGCACCAAGAAAAACAAATAGACACAACACATTTTAGGAAAAGGTCTCTATTTCTCTTCCGACACATTCCCCTTGGCCTACAGAAACCATACGGTCCCAACATATACACAATTAGCCCGCATTTAGCCAAGATCGATATGGAAAACACCCATGTCTACTGTACACACACACACACACACACACACACACACACACACACTGGTATACCTTCTACTGTGACTGTAACTAGCCAATGTGCAACTAATGTATTGTGTCATGTAAAGCAGCAGCAGCAGCAGCAGCAGCAGCAGCTCTCACTGCATGTCCCTGCGCTTTTGTGAGTCTGTGTGTCTGTGAGTCCCAGCGGTTAGAGGCAGGCAGCGGGAGCGGCCTGCTGTGTGTGTATCTCACACATTCCCTTCCCTCGCCCCCCTCCCCTTCTCTTTCTCTCACTGCACGTCCCTGCGCTTCTGTGGGTCTGTGTGTCTGTGTCTCTGTGTGTCTCAGCAGCGGTTGTCTCTGCCTCTGTCTCTGGCTCTGTCTCTGTCTCTGTCTCTGGCTCAGAGTCTGTCTGCCGTCACTCATGTGGCTGTGGAGGTGGTGATCCGGTCTAAGGTGTTGCACTCCTTGTTAGTGGCTTGCTGACAGGCGTAAAAACAGTTGATGACAGAGTGTGAACAAAAAAAAAGGATGCACCAAGAAAAACAAATTGACACATAAACACATTTTAGGAAAAGGTCTTTATTTCTCTTCCGACACATTCCCCTTGGCCTACAGAAACCATACGGTCCCAACATATACACAATTAGCCCGCATTTAACCCAGATCGATATGGAAAACACCCATGTCTACTGTACACACACACACACACACACACACACACACACACTGGTATACCTTCTACTGTGACTATAACTAGCCAATGTGCAACTAATGTATTGTGTCATGTAAAGCAGCAGCAGCAGCAGCAGCAGCTCTCACTGCATGTCCCTGCGCTTCTGTGAGTCTGTGTGTCTGTGTCTCTGTGTGTCCCAGCGGTTAGAGGCAGGCAGCGGGAGCGGCCTGCTGCGTGTGTATCTCACACATTCCCTTCCCTCGCCCCCCTTCCCCTTCTCTTTCTCTCACTGCACGTCCCTGCGCTTCTGTGGGTCTGCGTGTCTGTGTCTCTGTGTGTCTCAGCAGCGGTTGTCTCTGCCTCTGCCTCTGCCTCTGCCTCTGCCTCTGCCTCTGCCTCTGCCTCTGCCTCTGGCTCAGAGTCTGTCTGCCGTCACTCATGTGGCTGTGGAGGTGGTGATCCGGTCTAAGGTGCTGACAGGTGTATAAACAGTTGATGACAGAGTGTGAACAAAAAAAAAGAATGCACCAAGAAAAACAAATAGACACAACACATTTTAGGAAAAGGTCCCTTGGCCTACAGAAACCATACGCTCCCAACATATACACAATTAGCCCGCATTTAGCCTAGATCGATATGGAAAACACCCATGTCTACTGTACACACACACACACACACACACACACACACACCCTCTGACCTCGGGGAATTCCGGAGGCTTGTAGCCCTGCAGGCTGGGAACGCTGGGAGCAAACTGCTGGACCGGTGAGAGGAGGTGGATCCGAGCACGTGTGTATGACAGAGACAGAGAGAGAGAGAGAGAGAGAGAGAGAGAGAGAGAGTTAGCAGCAGCAGCAGCGGCCTGATGTGTGTGTATCCCCCTCCCCCTCCCCTTCTCTTTCTCTCACTCTATGTCCCTGCGCTTCTGTGAGTCTGCGTGTCTGTGTCTCTGTGTGTCTCAGCGGTTAGAGGCGGCGGCAGCAGCTACAGCGGCTGATGTGTGTGTATCTCACACATTCCCTTCCCTCGCCCTCTCCCCTTCTCTTTCTCTCACTGCACGTCCCTGCGCTTCTGTGAGTCTGCGTGTCTGTGTGTCTCAGCGGTTAGAGGCAGCTGTCTCTGCCTCTGCCTCTGCCTCTGCCTCTGCCTCCGTCTCCTTCTCTGCCTCTGTCTCTGCCTCTGAGAGAGTTAGCAGCAGCAGCAGCAGCGGCCTGCTGTGTGTGTACCCCCCTCCCCCTTCCCTTCTCTTTCTCTCACTCCATGTCCCTGCGCTTCTGTGTCCCTGTGTGTGTCTGTCAGTCTGTGTCTCTGTGTGTCTCAGCAGTTAGCAGCAGCAGCAGCGGCGGCGGCAGGAGCAGCAGCAGCAGCGGCGGCGGCGGCGGCGGCGGCGGCGGCAGCAGCAGCAGCAGCAGCAGCAGCAGCTCTCACTCCATGTCCCTGCGCTTCTGTGGGTCTGCGTGTCTGTGTCTCTGTGTGTCTCAGCAGCGGTTGTCTCTGCCTCTGCCTCTGTCTCTGCCTCTGCCTCTGCCTCTGTGTGTGAGTGTGAACAAAAAAAAAGGATGCACCAAGAAAAACAAATAGACACAACACATTTTAGGAAAAGGTCTTTATTTCTCTTCCGACACATTCCCCTTGGCCTACAGAAACCATACGCTCCCAACATATACACAATTAGCCCGCATTTAGCACACACACACACACACACCCTCTCTGACCTCGGGGAATTCCGGAGGTTTGTAGTCCTGCAGGCTGGGAACGCTGGGAGCAAACTGCTGGACCGGTGAGAGGAGGTGGATCCGAGCACGTGTGTGTGTGAGAGGGAGAGAGAGAGAGAGAGAGAGAGAGAGAGAGAGAGAGAGAGAGAGAGTTAGCAGCAGCAGCAGCAGCAGCAGGCTGTATCCCCCACCCCCCTCCCCTTCTCTTTCTCTTTCTCTCACTCCATGTCCCTGCGCTTCTGTGAGTCTGCGTGTCTGTGTCTCTGTGTGTCTCAGCAGTTAGAGGCGGCGGCAGCAGCAGCAGCGGCTGATGTGTGTGTATCTCACACATTCCATTCCCTCGCCCCCTCCCCTTCTCTTTCTCTCACTCCATGTCCCTGCGCTTCTGTGTCCCTGTGTGTGTCTGTCAGTCTGCGTGTCTGTGTGTCTCAGCGGTCAGCTCTCTGCCTCCGTCTCTGTCTCTGTCTCTGCCTCCGTCTCCTTCTCTGTCTCTGTCTCTGCCTCTGAGAGAGTCAGCAGCAGCAGCAGCGGCGTGCTGTGTGTGTATCCCCCTCCCCCTTCCCTTCTCTTTCTCTCACTCCATGTCCCTGCGCTTCTGTGTCCCTGTGTGTGTCTGTGAGTCTGCGTGTCTGTGTGTCTCAGCGGTTAGAGGCAGCTGCCTCTGCCTCGGCCTCTGTCTCTGTCTCTGCCTCCGCCTCCGTCTCTGTCTCCGTCTCCTTCTCTGCCTCTGCCTCTGCCTCTGCCTCTGAGAGAGTTAGCAGCAGCAGCAGCAGCAGCAGCAGCAGCAGCGGCGTGCTGTGTGTGTATCCCCCTTCCCTTCTCTTTCTCTCACTCCATGTCCCTGCGCTTCTGTGTCCCTGTGTGTGTCTGTCAGTCTGTGTCTCTGTGTGTCGCAGCAGCGGCGGCGGCGGCGGCGGCGGCGGCGGCGGCGGCAGCAGCAGCTCTCACTGCACGTCCCTGCGCTTCTGTGGGTCTGCGTGTCTGTGTCTCTGTGTGTCTCGGCAGCGGTTGTCTCTGCCTCTGCCTCTGCCTCTGCCTCTGTCTCTGGCTCTGAGTCTGTCTGCCGTCACTCGTGTGGCTGTGGAGGTGGTGATCCGGTCTAAGGTGTTGCACTCCTTGTTAGTGGCTTGCCGACAGGCGTATAAACAGTTGATGACAGAGTGTGAACAAAAAAAAAGGATCCACCGAGAAAAACAAATAGACACAACACATTTTAGGTAAAGGTCTTTATTTCTCTTCAGACACATTCCCCTTGGCCTACAGAAACCATACGGTCCCAACATGTACACAATTAGCCTGCATTTAGCCTCACACACACACACACACACACACACACACACACACACACACACACCCTCTCTGACTTCGGGGAATTCCGGAGGCGGATCCGAGCACGTGTGTATGACAGAAAGAGAGAGAGAGAGAGAGAGAGAGAGAGAGAGAGAGAGAGAGAGAGAGAGAGAGAGAGAGAGAGAGAGAGCAGCAGCAGCAGCGGCCTGATGTGTGTGTATCCCCCTCCCCCTCCCCTTCTCTTTCTCTCACTCCATGTCCCTGCGCTTCTGTGAGTCTGCGTGTCTGTGTCTCTGTGTGTCTCAGCAGTTAGAGGCGGCGGCAGCAGCAGCAGCGGCTGATGTGTGTGTATCTCACACATTCCATTCCCTCGCCCCCTCCCCTTCTCTTTCTCTCACTGCACGTCCCTGCGCTTCTGTGTGTCTCAGCGTTTAGAGGCAGCTGTCTCTGCCTCTGTCTCTGCCTCTGCCTCTGTCTCTGCCTCTGAGAGAGTCAACAGCAGCAGCAGCGGCGTGCTGTGTGTGTATCCCCCTCCCCCTTCCCTTCTCTTTCTCTCACTCCATGTCCCTGCGCTTCTGTGTCCCTGCGCTTCTGTGTCCCTGTGTGTGTCTGTGAGTCTGCGTGTCTGTGTGTCTCAGCGTTTAGAGGCAGCTGTCTCTGCCTCTGTCTCTGCCTCTGCCTCTGTCTCTGCCTCTGAGAGAGTCAACAGCAGCAGCAGCGGCGTGCTGTGTGTGTATCCCCCTCCCCCTTCCCTTCTCTTTCTCTCACTCCATGTCCCTGCGCTTCTGTGTCCCTGTGTGTGTCTGTCAGTCTGCGTGTCTGTGTGTCTCAGCGGTTAGAGGCAGCTGTCTCTGCCTCTGTCTCTGTCTCTTCCTCTGCCTCTGAGAGAGTCAACAGCAGCAGCGGCGGCGTGCTGTGTGTGTATCCCCCTCCCCCTTCCCTTCTCTTTCTCTCACTCCATGTCCCTGCGCTTCTGTGTCCCTGTGTGTGTCTGTCAGTCTGTGTCTCTGTGTGTCTCAGCAGTTGGCAGCAGCAGCGGCGGCGGCGGCGGCGGCGGCGGCAGCGGCGGCGGCAGCGGCAGCAGCAGCTCTCACTGCACGTCCCTGCGCTTCTGTGAGTCTGTCTGTCTGTGTCTCTGTGAGTCCCAGTGGTTAGAGGCAGGCAGCGGGAGCGGCCTGCTGTGTGTGTATCTCACACATTCCCTTCCCTCGCACCCTCCCCTTCTCTTTCTCTCGCTCCACGTCCCTGCGCTTCTGTGGGTCTGCGTGTCTGTGTCTCTGTGTGTCTCGGCAGCGGTTGTCTCTGCCTCTGCCTCTGCCTCTGCCTCTGCCTCTGTCTCTGGCTCTGAGTCTGTCTGCCGTCACTCATGTGGCTGTGGAGGTGGTGATCCGGTCTAAGGTGTTTCACTCCTTGTTAGTGGCTTGCCGACAGGTGTATAAACAGTTGATGACAGAGTGTGAACAAAAAAAAAGGATCCACCAAGAAAAACAAATAGACACAACACATTTTAGGTAAAGGTCTTTATTTCTCTTCAGACACATTCCCCTTGGCCTACAGAAACCATACGGTCCCAACATGTACACAATTAGCCTGCATTTAGCCTCACACACACACACACACACACACACCCTCTCTGACCTCGGGGAATTCCGGAGGCTTGTAGCCCTGCAGGCTGGGAACGCTGGGAGCAAACTGCTGGACCGGTGAGAGGAGGTGGATCCGAGCACGTGTGTATGACAGAGACAGAGAGAGAGAGAGAGAGAGAGAGAGAGAGAGAGAGAGAGAGAGAGAGAGAGAGAGAGAGAGAGAGAGAGAGAGAGAGAGAGCGTACCGGAGGGGCTGGGGAGCACAACACGGGGATGCAGCAGGTGCCGGCAGGGTTCATACTGAAACAAAGGAGAAGAAGAAGAAGAAGAAAAAAAATATAAGTCACAAAGTGTTTTTCATTGTTATGGTTTTATCATCATCATCATCATTATCATCATCTTCAGGTTTCTATCTAAACAGAGGCTCGACTCGACATGTGTCCATCGACTCAACTGTTGCGCCGTACCAAGCTACATTCTGGCAGCGTTCAGTGCTGTACAACCGAGCAAAGAAACAAAACAAAACAAAACAAAAAAAAATAATTATTTTCCCTCCTATCCTCCTATTCACCTATTCATGTGTTTGATCTTTGGAGAGGTGATGTGTTGCAGCAGCAGCAGCAGCAGCAGCAGCAGCAGCGGCAGCGGCAGCGGCAGCTATGGACGAGGGTCGCACCGCTTTCCGGTATTTGAAAGAACTGTTTGCATTACCCGAGGATGAATACGATGCCGAGCAACCAGAGGACGTGTCCGAGGAGGAGGATCAGGTGGAATGTAACCCAGAGAGCGACGTGTCAACATTATCGGAAGGAGAGCAGGACCCGGTGGGACCGGAAGAGGAGGTCAGAGAAGAAGAAGAAGAAGAAGAAGAAGAAGAAGAAGAAGAAGAAGAGGAAGAAGACGGATTGTCACCGGGACAAGGCCCGGGAGAAGACGGGAGAGATGGAGAAATGGAAATAGGGGGGACAGACGATGGACAAGTGGCAGGAGACGGAGGAGAAGAAGCGGATGGAAGACAACAAGTGGGTGGAAGAGAAGAAGCGGGTGAAGGAGGAGGAGGAGGAGGGGGAGGAGGAGGAGGAGGAGGAGGAGGAGGAGGAGGACCAGGACCAGGACCAGGACCAGGACCGAGACCAAGACCAAGACAAGGAGACCGACAAGGCGGTCTAGTGGAACGAGAGAATTTTGTGTCAAAACACGGTCAAATTCAATGGTCGTGCGTACCGTACAGAGACAGAGAACGACAGGCGGGCGCTGCTGTGGCTGTGGCTGCGGCTGCGGCGGCGGCGACGGAGAGTAACACCGAGACCGGACCCTCGGGTCCAACCGAATACGCGCGCGCGCACGCCCGCGACCCGGCCTCCGCGTTCGCCCTGTTCCTGACGCCCGACATAGAGAACATCATCTTGGACACCACGAACCGGGAGGGCGTCCGCAGGTACGGACGAGAGCGCTGGAAACCCATGGACCCGGTGGACCTGCGAGCTTTCGTGGGCCTGCTGATCTTGGCCGGGGTGTACAGGTCCCGAGGCGAGGCCACGGCCAGCCTGTGGGACGCGGAGAGCGGCAGGGCCCTGTTCCGCGCCACCATGTCGCTCAAAACCTTTCACCGCTACGCCAGACTGGTGCGGTTCGACGACCGCGAGACCAGGGCCGCGCGAAAGGCCACGGACAAACTGGCGGCCGTGAGGGAGGTGTGGGACGCGTGGGCCGAGCGACTGCCGCTCCTGTACGTGCCCGGGCCCGAGATCACGGTCGACGAGCAGCTGGTCTCGTTCAGGGGCCGCTGTCCCTTCCGCCAGTACATGCCCAACAAGCCGGCCAAATACGGCATCAAGTCCTGGGTGGCGTGCGACGCCAAAAGCAGCTACGCTTGGAAGATGCAGGTCTACACCGGGAAACCTGGGAGAGGAGAGGGAGAGGGAGGGGTAGGGGTAGGGGTAGGGGTAGGGGTAGGAGCAGCAGGGGGAGAGGAACGAGGAGGAGGAGGAGGAGGAGGAGGAGGAGGAGGAGGAGGAGGAGGAGGAGGAGGAGGAGGAATGGGGGGAGGAGGAGGAGGAGTAGTAGAAGAACAAGAAGAAAGAGGAAGAGGAAGAGGCGCAGGCCCAGGCAGGGGCAGGGGCAGGGGCAGGGGCAGGGTCACGGGCCCGGGCCCAGAAAAGAACCAGGGGATGCGGGTGGTGCTCCAACTCACCGAGGGACTGAGGGATCGCAACGTGACCTGCGACAATTTCTTCACCTCTTACGAACTGGGACAGCGGCTGCTGAGCAGGAACCTGACCATGGTCGGCACGGTGCGAAGGAACAAACCCGAGCTGCCGCCCGCGCTGGTCCTGCCCTCGAGGCCGCCGCGCGGCGTGTTTTCGTCCCGGTTCGCCTTCACGCCCACCACCGCGCTGGTGTCCTACGTGTCCAAGAGAAACAAGAACGTCGTTCTCATGAGCACCAAACACACCGCGGACGAGGTCTGCGAAACCCGCCGCGACAGGAAGCCGACCATCGTGCTGGACTACAACAGCAACAAGGGAGGCGTGGATAACCTGGACAAGGTGGTGGGCACCTACAGCTGCAGGAGGATGACGGCCCGCTGGCCCCTGGTCGTCTTCTACAACATGATCGACGTCTCCGCCTACAACGCCTTCGTGATCTGGCGAGAGACCCACCCCGAGTGGCTGACCGGGAAGCTCAACAAGAGGAGAGTGTTCCTCGAGCGGCTGGGAAAGGCGCTCGTCACCCCGTCGATCGAAAGGAGGACGCGCGTGCCGCGCACACAAGCCTCGGCCGCTCTCGTCAGAGAGGTTCGCGCCGCAGCGGTCCAAGCTCGCGATCTGCGCGCAGCCCGCGCGGCTGCTGGTCAGGGGGAACGAGAGGGGCACCGGGAGGAGGAGGAGGAGGAGGAGGAGGAAGGGAGGGAGGAGGAGGAAGGGAGGGAGGAGGAGGAGGAGGAGGACGAGGAGCGGCGGCAGGAGGCGGCGGCGGCGGCGGCGGCGGCGGCGGCGGCGGCGCGTACTCAAACCGCCGCGACCGCGGCGAGTAAGAGGAAGAGGTGTCAAGTTTGCCCTACGAAAAAAGACAGCAAAACCCACACAAAGTGCTGTGGCTGTAGGAAATACGTGTGCAAAAGCTGCTCGCTTCCCTTCTGCCCGGCGTGCGCTGCCCAGGCTGACCTATGCGCTGAAGCGGACTGACTGACTGCCTGACTGCCTGGCTGAGTGCCTGCCTGCCTGCCTGCCTGCCTGCCTGCCTGCCTGCCTGCCTGCCTGCCTGCCTGCCTGACTGACTGACTGACTGACTGACTGACTGACTAACTGACTGACCCTCAGGGCTACAGCTGATGATTCTGATGGCAATAGTGATGATAAGTGATGTGTTACCATGTAGGAATAAACCAAGAATGAAATAAAAAATAAAATAAAAAACATTGATTTGAAAAGAGAAACCAAAGTATTTGTGTTTTTTGTGTCATCTCTATCTTTCACCGCTCTCTGTCCTCGATGGGAAAACCACCAGACACAGACAACACACACACACACACACACACACACACACACACACACACACACACACACACACACACACACACAGTCCTCTCCAGTAGTAAGTGGAACGTATGACCCAGCCGGGAGAAAGTGGACACTCTGACCCTAGAGACGTGCATGTGTCTTCTGTCTTACACACACAGAGAGAGAGAGAGAGAGAGAGAGAGAGAGAGAGAGAGAGAGAGAGATACGGTCACACACACAGACACGCTGTCCCCTGCAGTAAGTGGAACCTATGACCCGGGGGGAGGACACGGTGGACACTCTGACCCTAGAGACGTGCAGGTGTCCTCTATCTTACAGACACAGACACGCTGTCCCCTGCAGTAAGTGGAACCTATGACCCGAGGGGAGGACACGGTGGACACTCTGACCCTAGAGACGTGCAGGTGTCTTCTGTCTCACACAGAGAGAGAAAGACACACAGACAGAGAGAGAGAGAGAGAGAGAGAGAGAGAGAGAGAGAGAGAGAGAGAGTGAGAGAGAGAGAGAGAGAGAGAGAGAGAGAGAGAGATACGGTCACACACACACGCTGTCCCCTGCAGTAAGTGGAACCTATGACCCGGGGGGAGGACACGGTGGTCACTCTGACCCTAGAGACGTGCAGGTGTCCTCTATCTTACACACACAGACACAACACACACACACACACAGTCCCCACATTTGACCCGGACAGGAGAAATGGGACACTCTGACCCGAGAGGACACGCGTGTGTTTCCTGACTTTTCCATTCATACACAAAGTCCTGTGCCCTGGCTGGGTAAAGGAGACCCAGAGAGAATAGGAGAGACTGATGATGATGATGATGATGATGATGATGATGATGATGATGATGATGATGATAATAATGATAATAATGATAATAATAATAATAATAATAATAATAATAATATCTTCCTTTGCCCTTGGTGGGTAACAATGTTGCACCTCTCTCTCTCTCTCTCTCTCTCTCTCTCTCTCTCTCTCTCTCTCTCTCTCTCTCTCTCTCTCTCTCTCTCTCTCTCTCTCTCTCTCTCTCTCTCTCTCACACACACACACACACACACACACACACACACACACACACACACACACACACACGGGCCTGTGCCATAGCTGGGTAATTCTGACCTAGAGGGAAGACAGTTTGACCCTAAAGATCAGGGGTTGTATGTCCCAATGTTAGGTCAACAGGAGGG
>NC_140919.1:5027757-5085866 GCF_045865225.1 Trachurus japonicus | reverse complement strand
CTCTAGCACATTCCTAGCCAGAGATATGAGCCTGGGAGCATGTGGAGGCCAATTTTGGCCCACTTTGGCCCGCCTAGGTGCGTTTTCGGCCATAACTCGCCGAGGGAAGGTCGGACACTGTCGGACCCGACGGCTTTCCCCCATAATTCGACCACGCTGAACACGATGGTGTGTGGCTCGTATTTTTCTGACTTACCGTTCTTGAGATACAGCCGATTTCGCCCTTCTTTTCGAGGCCACGCCCCCTTATCTTGAGAAAGTTGGGTCGGACTCGGTATCGTTGGAAAGCTTAGGTCCTCAGCTATCCACACACGTTGGTTTCACGAGTCTAGCCCTTTCCTGCCCAGAGTTAGGAACTTATCATCCCTTGATTCACTTAGCCTATTTCTTACTTACGCCTGGACATGTCATTTTTACTAACCTTAACCAGTCCAAAGTTCTTGCTGGATCGTCTGCTGCATGCTGGACACTCAGTGGCGCCACCTGTGCCCAAAAAAAAAAATGGGGCACAGCCAAAGAGTCCAAATTACTTCCCTCTTTTCACCTTAACTGCAAAAAACTACTAGCGGAAATATAGAAAGTGACGTCGGACTTTTGTTTTTCTGGATAGCTGAGGTCCGTAGCTTTCCGTAGAACTTTTCCCCGCGTCTCTAGCACATTCCTAGCCAGAGATATGAGCCTGGGAGCATGTGGAGGCCAATTTTGGCCCACTTTGGCCCGCCTAGGTGCGTTTTCGGCCATAACTCGCCGAGGGAAGGTCGGACACTGTCGGACCCGACGGCTTTCCCCCATAATTCGACCACGCTGAACACGATGGTGTGTGGCTCGTATTTTTCTGACTTACCGTTCTTGAGATACAGCCGATTTCGCCCTTCTTTTCGAGGCCACGCCCCCTTATCTTGAGAAAGTTGGGTCGGACTCGGTATCGTTGGAAAGCTTAGGTCCTCAGCTATCCACACACGTTGGTTTCACGAGTCTAGCCCTTTCCTGCCAGAGTTAGGAACTTATCATCCCTTGATTCACTTAGCCTATTTCTTACTTACGCCTGGACATGTCATTTTTACTAACCTTAACCAGTCCAAAGTTCTTGCTGGATCGTCTGCTGCATGCTGGACACTCAGTGGCGCCACCTGTGCCCAAAAAAAAAAATGGGGCACAGCCAAAGAGTCCAAATTACTTCCCTCTTTTCACTTAACTGCAAAAAACTACTAGCGGAAATATAGAAAGTGACGTCGGACTTTGTTTTTCTGGATAGCTGAGGTCCGTAGCTTTCCGTAGAACTTTTCCCCGCGTCTCTAGCACATTCCTAGCCAGAGATATGAGCCTGGGAGCATGTGGAGGCCAATTTTGGCCCACTTTGGCCCGCCTAGGTGCGTTTTCGGCCATAACTCGCCGAGGGAAGGTCGGACACTGTCGGACCCGACGGCTTTCCCCCATAATTCGACCACGCTGAACACGATGGTGTGTGGCTCGTATTTTTCTGACTTACCGTTCTTGAGATACAGCCGATTTCGCCCTTCTTTTCGAGGCCACGCCCCTTATCTTGAGAAAGTTGGGTCGGACTCGGTATCGTTGGAAAGCTTAGGTCCTCAGCTATCCACACACGTTGGTTTCACGAGTCTAGCCCTTTCCTGCCCAGAGTTAGGAACTTATCATCCCTTGATTCACTTAGCCTATTTCTTACTTACGCCTGGACATGTCATTTTTACTAACCTTAACCAGTCCAAAGTTCTTGCTGGATCGTCTGCTGCATGCTGGACACTCAGTGGCGCCACCTGTGCCCCAAAAAAAAATGGGGCACAGCCAAAGAGTCCAAATTACTTCCCTCTTTTCACTTAACTGCAAAAAACTACTAGCGGAAATATAGAAAGTGACGTCGGACTTTGTTTTTCTGGATAGCTGAGGTCCGTAGCTTTCCGTAGAACTTTTCCCCGCGTCTCTAGCACATTCCTAGCCAGAGATATGAGCCTGGGAGCATGTGGAGGCCAATTTTGGCCCACTTTGGCCCGCCTAGGTGCGTTTTCGGCCATAACTCGCCGAGGGAAGGTCGGACACTGTCGGACCCGACGGCTTTCCCCCATAATTCGACCACGCTGAACACGATGGTGTGTGGCTCGTATTTTTCTGACTTACCGTTCTTGAGATACAGCCGATTTCGCCCTTCTTTTCGAGGCCACGCCCCCTTATCTTGAGAAAGTTGGGTCGGACTCGGTATCGTTGGAAAGCTTAGGTCCTCAGCTATCCACACACGTTGGTTTCACGAGTCTAGCCCTTCCTGCCCAGAGTTAGGAACTTATCATCCCTTGATTCACTTAGCCTATTTCTTACTTACGCCTGGACATGTCATTTTTACTAACCTTAACCAGTCCAAAGTTCTTGCTGGATCGTCTGCTGCATGCTGGACACTCAGTGGCGCCACCTGTGCCCAAAAAAAAAAATGGGGCACAGCCAAAGAGTCCAAATTACTTCCCTCTTTTCACTTAACTGCAAAAAAACTACTAGCGGAAATATAGAAAGTGACGTCGGACTTTGTTTTTCTGGATAGCTGAGGTCCGTAGCTTTCCGTAGAACTTTTCCCCGCGTCTCTAGCACATTCCTAGCCAGAGATATGAGCCTGGGAGCATGTGGAGGCCAATTTTGGCCCACTTTGGCCCGCCTAGGTGCGTTTTCGGCCATAACTCGCCGAGGGAAGGTCGGACACTGTCGGACCCGACGGCTTTCCCCCATAATTCGACCACGCTGAACACGATGGTGTGTGGCTCGTATTTTTCTGACTTACCGTTCTTGAGATACAGCCGATTTCGCCCTTCTTTTCGAGGCCACGCCCCCTTATCTTGAGAAAGTTGGGTCGGACTCGGTATCGTTGGAAAGCTTAGGTCCTCAGCTATCCACACACGTTGGTTTCACGAGTCTAGCCCTTTCCTGCCCAGAGTTAGGAACTTATCATCCCTTGATTCACTTAGCCTATTTCTTACTTACGCCTGGACATGTCATTTTTACTAACCTTAACCAGTCCAAAGTTCTTGCTGGATCGTCTGCTGCATGCTGGACACTCAGTGGTGCCACCTGTGCCCAAAAAAAAAAATGGGGCGCAGCCAAAGAGTCCAAGTTACTTCCCTCTTTTCACTTATCTGCAAAAAACTACTAGCGGAAATATAGAAAGTGACGTCGGACTTTGTTTTTCTGGATAGCTGAGGTCCGTAGCTTTCCGTAGAACTTTTCCCCGCGTCTCTAGCACATTCCTAGCCAGAGATATGAGCCTGGGAGCATGTGGAGGCCAATTTTGGCCCACTTTGGCCCGCCTAGGTGCGTTTTCGGCCATAACTCGCCGAGGGAAGGTCGGACACTGTCGGACCCGACGGCTTTCCCCCATAATTCGACCACGCTGAACACGATGGTGTGTGGCTCGTATTTTTCTGACTTACCGTTCTTGAGATACAGCCGATTTCGCCCTTCTTTTCGAGGCCACGCCCCCTTATCTTGAGAAAGTTGGGTCGGACTCGGTATCGTTGGAAAGCTTAGGTCCTCAGCTATCCACACACGTTGGTTTCACGAGTCTAGCCCTTTCCTGCCCAGAGTTAGGAACTTATCATCCCTTGATTCACTTAGCCTATTTCTTACTTACGCCTGGACATGTCATTTTTACTAACCTTAACCAGTCCAAAGTTCTTGCTGGATCGTCTGCTGCATGCTGGACACTCAGTGGCGCCACCTGTGCCCAAAAAAAAAAATGGGGCACAGCCAAAGAGTCCAAATTACTTCCCTCTTTTCACTTAACTGCAAAAAACTACTAGCGGAAATATAGAAAGTGACGTCGGACTTTGTTTTTCTGGATAGCTGAGGTCCGTAGCTTTCCGTAGAACTTTTCCCCGCGTCTCTAGCACATTCCTAGCCAGAGATATGAGCCTGGGAGCATGTGGAGGCCAATTTTGGCCCACTTTGGCCCGCCTAGGTGCGTTTTCGGCCATAACTCGCCGAGGGAAGGTCGGACACTGTCGGACCCGACGGCTTTCCCCCATAATTCGACCACGCTGAACACGATGGTGTGTGGCTCGTATTTTTCTGACTTACCGTTCTTGAGATACAGCCGATTTCGCCCTTCTTTTCGAGGCCACGCCCCCTTATCTTGAGAAAGTTGGGTCGGACTCGGTATCGTTGGAAAGCTTAGGTCCTCAGCTATCCACACACGTTGGTTTCACGAGTCTAGCCCTTTTCTGCCCAGAGTTAGGAACTTATCATCCCTTGATTCACTTAGCCTATTTCTTACTTACGCCTGGACATGTCATTTTTACTAACCTTAACCAGTCCAAAGTTCTTGCTGGATCGTCTGCTGCATGCTGGACACTCAGTGGCGCCACCTGTGCCCAAAAAAAAAAATGGGGCACAGCCAAAGAGTCCAAATTACTTCCCTCTTTTCACTTAACTGCAAAAAACTACTAGCGGAAATATAGAAAGTGACGTCGGACTTTGTTTTTCTGGATAGCTGAGGTCCGTAGCTTTCCGTAGAACTTTTCCCCGCGTCTCTAGCACATTCCTAGCCAGAGATATGAGCCTGGGAGCATGTGGAGGCCAATTTTGGCCCACTTTGGCCCGCCTAGGTGCGTTTTCGGCCATAACTCGCCGAGGGAAGGTCGGACACTGTCGGACCCGACGGCTTTCCCCCATAATTCGACCACGCTGAACACGATGGTGTGTGGCTCGTATTTTTCTGACTTACCGTTCTTGAGATACAGCCGATTTCGCCCTTCTTTTCGAGGCCACGCCCCCTTATCTTGAGAAAGTTGGGTCGGACTCGGTATCGTTGGAAAGCTTAGGTCCTCAGCTATCCACACATGTTGGTTTCACGAGTCTAGCCCTTTCCTGCCCAGAGTTAGGAACTTATCATCCCTTGATTCACTTAGCCTATTTCTTACTTACGCCTGGACATGTCATTTTTACTAACCTTAACCAGTCCAAAGTTCTTGCTGGATCGTCTGCTGCATGCTGGACACTCAGTGGCGCCACCTGTGCCCAAAAAAAAAAATGGGGCACAGCCAAAGAGTCCAAATTACTTCCCTCTTTTCACTTAACTGCAAAAAACTACTAGCGGAAATATAGAAAGTGACGTCGGACTTTGTTTTTCTGGATAGCTGAGGTCCGTAGCTTTCCGTAGAACTTTTCCCCGCGTCTCTAGCACATTCCTAGCCAGAGATATGAGCCTGGGAGCATGTGGAGGCCAATTTTGGCCCACTTTGGCCCGCCTAGGTGCGTTTTCGGCCATAACTCGCCGAGGGAAGGTCGGACACTGTCGGACCCGACGGCTTTCCCCCATAATTCGACCACGCTGAACACGATGGTGTGTGGCTCGTATTTTTCCGACTTACCGTTCTTGAGATACAGCCGATTTCGCCCTTCTTTTCGAGGCCACGCCCCCTTATCTTGAGAAAGTTGGGTCGGACTCGGTATCGTTGGAAAGCTTAGGTCCTCAGCTATCCACACACGTTGGTTTCACGAGTCTAGCACTTTCCTGCCCAGAGTTAGGAACTTATCATCCCTTGATTCACTTAGCCTATTTCTTATTTACATTGTAAAAAAAAAAAATGTTGTTTTTACGGTAAAATACCGGCAGCTGTGGTTGCCAGAACTCGACCGTTAAATTGCGTAAAACATTTTTGTCATGTACGGTAAACAAATGTATTGATACTGTTGATTTTACAGTTACAAAATGTGCTTATTTCATCATTTTACCGTAAAAAATAAATAAATTACATTTTAAAAAACATTGTTTTACCTGAAAATTTACATGAAAAGTTGTTGATTTTACAGTTAAAAAAATGTGCTTAATTCAATACTTTACCGTAAAAAATAAAAATTTTACATTTAAAAAAAACTATGTTTAATTTACATGAAAAGTTGTCATTTTTTACAGTACAATACCGGCAGCTGTGGTTGCCAGAACTTGACCGTTAAATTACGGTAAAACATTTTCCTCTTTTACGGTAAAAAAATATATTGTTACTGTTAATTTTACAGTTAAAAAAATTTGATTTTTTTGTAATGATTAAAAAAACTGAAATTCAGAAATAAAATCAGAAAGTAATAAAAATAAAGAAAATATTAAAGCCGCAAGCGGCGATGACGGGCCCTCGCTCACCCATGCCACCGCGGGGCCTGAGGCACGCCGGGGCTGTGGCGTGAAGGTGAAAGGGTGAAAAAACCTGAGAGGAGGCAAAAAAAGCAATTTTTCGTTCATCCACCAGGGGGCAATCACCGCATGTGGTCTGGTGCGTTCAGGGGCCGCCCCTCATCACTCATGTGAAGTTTGGAGTGAATCGGACAAAGCATGAGGGAGTTATGAGCAGTTAATGGTTCGTCCACCAGGGGGCAGTAATGGGATGCGTGCAGGTGCGTTCAGGGTCAGTCCCTCATCACACATGTGAAGTTTCGTGTAAATCGGACAAAGCATGAAGGAGTTATGAGCAGTTAATGGTTCATCCACTAGGGGGCAGTAATGGGATGCGTGCAGGTGTGTTCAGGGTCAGTCCCTCATCACACATGTGAAGTTTCGTGGAAATCGGACAATGTTGATGTAAAATATGCCACTTCCTGTTTCCACTAGGGGGCAACATGAGTGAGATCGCCTATGAGCATATGGAGACGTTGAGGTCGTGACCCTGGACCTGTGTACCAATTTTCATGTTGATACGAGTTCAATAAAGCCATCCAAAGGGCAAACGTATTGTCATGGCGAGGAATGGTCGCCGCGTCGCCACACGGACGCCATTACTCGTAGCTTCACAGCGTTCATGATGGAGCTTCACCAACTGGTTCTGCATGTATTAGAAGTGGAATGAAGTTGATGGGGCAAAGTATGTACATTTTCCAAATTTTAGTCCACTTCCTGTTACCACCGGGGGGCGCTATGAGTTACGTGGGAAGTTAATATATCGGGACGTTCAGGGCGGAGCCATCATCATGTCCAGCAAGTTTGAAGTTGATTGGATGAAGTATGTGGGCGTGAGAGCCACTCGTATGGACATGGCGAGCACGCCAAAGTGAATTGAGCGCTGGCAGCCACGCCCTTTGACCTACGGACTCACGGAGCACAAGATAAGCTCAGCTAGGTCTGGAGATGTGGTGTACCTAATTTGAACTTGATCGGGCGAACGCTCTGGGAGGAGTTAATTTTAGGCGGGAAAAATCAAAACCAAAATGGCCGACTTCCTGTTGTGTTGAGGTCATGAGGTCAAGAGGATTTTTTGTATATCTGGGTATAATACATATGTCTACCGAATTTTGTGTGTGTATGACAAAGTAAGACGATGGCGATGCCATTGACACGTGTTTGTAGGGGGCGCTATTCAGCCATTTGGCCACGCCCATTTCCAACGACTTTAAAATATCAAATTTTTCGCGAGGCCTGATGTGCATGCCAAAATTCACGCGTTTTGGGGCATGTTGAGGCCCCCAAAAATGCGATTTTAGGGAGAATATAATAATAATAAACATAGCAATTACAATAGGGCTTTCGCTGGGCGACTTGCAGTCGCCGCTCGGGCCCTAATTAGACGTAAATATTTTAAAATAATCAGCCAAATTAGCAGTTCTATTGTTGGATGCAGAACCTGCCAGACAATAGTGCATTCTATTCTGTAAACTTAAAGGTTGAATATGTAGGATTACCAGAACAACAGAAAAAGAATTCCAGCAGTCGATTGCCAGACCGTTGCTAGGTAATTTTGAAAAAATATAGCTTTTAATAAATATTCTACATATTCAACCTTTAATACACAGAGCATTAATTGATATTGTCAAATTATTTCATGTACCAAAACAGCAAGAAAAAATATCCATATCACCGTAACATTTTTAAACATAGAAAATCTTTATTTGATATTTATCAAATATTTGAAGTTTAAACATCACAAATATCTATGAATGAGAACAACATTGTAAGAACTGTTCACAATTTCACTTTAAACGTACAAGTTCTCCTGTTATCTATTCACGAAAACTGATTTGTTCAAAAGTACGTTTTTCATTCATCAATAATTACGGCTCAGGTCGAGGTGGCGTCTGTGAAAAGTTACCGCGGTGCAGTGAGGACTGTGAGCGGGGCCGGCTCTACGCAGGGGCAAGAGGGGGCAGTGCCCCCTCAAATAAATGTCTTGCCCCCTCAAATCCAAACTTTAGAAGTTGAGAAAGCACATTTTAATATAGGATGTGTAGCTATATTACCAAAGAGAAAGAAGTTAAGTTGGGGGTCCGCCCGCTATTCAGACATCCCTCTATCTAGACATGCCGGTAGTCCGACACTTTTTGATACCGCTATTCCGACACGTCGTCTTTTTTTTTCTTTTCTTCTTTTTTTTTTTTTTTTTTTTTTTACAGCTGCGATACCCAGGCGCGTCTCTCTCTCTCTTGATGAGGGAGTGATGTTCTTAATCTCAACAACTAAACTATCAAGTCACAAACAAAACTGACACACATGATAAACAAACAGCAGTTTGTTTGTCAAGTTAACCTGTCACCTTCAGCACCACGGACAGCGCCGCGGATGAGCCGCGAGCAGAGCGTCTGGGCTCTGGGCTTAGGGCCTGGGGCCTCATTTATCAAAACTGTAAGTAAGCAGTGTAAAACTGCTGCTACTAAATGTTTTGCTTAGGCCTACAGCGAAAAGACACCCAAAAATATTTACACCTTTTTCAGATCTATCAAACTGTGCGTGCACAACTCTCCACAATTTCTCTTCGATAAATCAAACTGGATACAAGAATGGTGCGCAGTTGCGCACGTGAACACACCCCCGTCCCCGGAACGTCTAGACACAACCATATATGGTCAGCACGTGCATATTAATTAGCCATGTGCTCTCTGTGGAGCGACAACAAAGTGACAACGAAGACAACGGGCGGAGGGTGGGGGAAAGAAAGCGAGATAGCTACACGGCATCTCTACAGTCTCTCTACCTCATCTCTACTGGACTCGGTTTAGGTCATTTTCTATTACAGCTGAGTCCTTCACAGTTCCTCCTCAGGGCCGCGTTGTCTCGCTCTTTATTATCTCGTCAGCTCCAAACACACGTGCACCTCGTTAACTCAGGTGACAGAATAATAACAGTCTCATAGCTGCAGATCAGGGGCGCTGCTGCCGGTGTGTTTTTAAACTTGGAGGGTTTGTTTTTTTCTTCTCTAATAGGCCTGTGTAGTTGTGTATGAGAAACAGTGTCTCAGATGAAAAAAAAAAAATCAGAAGGACACGTCTGACTATAACGTAATCAATCAATGTCGGAAAAGCGGAATGTTTGAAAAATAGTAAAGTTCAAGTACAAGTTGACAAAATTATCTGCAGTAGCACAAAAATCCGCCGAAAAAGGAACAGTATTCTTTTCTAAAATGTTCTGTTCCTTTTTTTTTAATATTCATAAGACTACCTTTCAGTTTTGTAAATCTTGACCATAGTAGACCCCCCCCCCCCACACTCCTCTTCTCAGAGTACACCAGAATGCTTCACTCACATTTTTAAATCCCAAAAAATTTCTGAGGGGGATGCCCCCAGACCCCCCTACAGGGGTTTAGCTACTCACCTTTTTCACCCCCTCTGGGTTTGCAATGCATCTTCAGGTATATGCACCCCTAACCCCCCATATAATGTGGCTCTTTGCATTAAGACAGTAAAAAAATTGGGCTCTAAGACCCTGGTTGGCCCCCTGGCCCCTAGTTGGACAGGTCTGAAGGCAGAGGCCTGACAAAATGCAATCCACTTCTCCAGGTTGGCGTTGGACACATAGTCAACAACTCAATTCACTGAAGTTACTGTAAGCACAGAGAAAAAAAAGTGCTGGAGCATGATGTGTTCACATGATGCCCCCTTCACATTTCTGACTGCCCCCTCATATATGCCTACCTAGAACCGGCCCTGACTGTGAGGACTGCACATGAAAGCTGCATTCAGGTGCAGTCGGAAAAACGGCCGTCGGTAACAAACCAGGTGTCATTTTAGTCAAAGAAGTCCAGAGAAAGCCGGTAAAACGTGGGTCAGGTCAACAATACGACATCGCCATGACAACATATTGTCATGTGCATTGTTTTGCCTTGTGCTGATGGGCCACTTGTTTACATAAAGGCTTGTTTAAACTGTTACCTGCAGTGGCTGTTGTCCGTCTGCTATTTGTTTACATAAAGGCTTGTTTAAACTGTTACCTGCAGTGGCTGTTGTCCGTCTGCCATCTAACTGATTTCACGTGAATGCAGCATGAAAAATATGACTGAACTGCTTGTGATATACTGTACATCTGCAACGCTAGATGGGAGTAATTCTTACACAAAAAACTTTTAAAACTGTTCTAATTTCAAAACCAATGTAGTTAACTGAACACACTTTATTTAGATTTCTCATCAGCATAAGGGTGAATAGATAACGACTGACTAATGACTTAAAGGGATAGTTGAACATTTTGGCAAATTGGCCCATTGCCATAACCCCTATAGCAGGGGTGTCAAAGTCATTATAGTTCAGGGGCCGCATTCGGCCTAATTTGATCTCAAGAGGGCCGGAACAGTAAAATGATCGCATTTGCATATTAACCTGTAAATAACAAGAACTCCACATTTTTCCCTTTGTACTTTGTGCAAAGTACATTATTAAGATGTGTACAGTTTATGAGCTATCCTTTTTACAAAAAAATATGAACATTCTGAAATTTAGGGCTGGGCAATATGAACCAAAAGTAATATTGTAATTTTTTTTTTAATTGAATGGCAATATAGGATATACATAGGCCTATAGCCTATTTATACTATTTCCATGATGTAATTATGAGTTTCCACCAATTAGCAGCCAGTAGCGGCTTAATATTTTTGTCAGAGGCAAATCCTTAAAAAGGCTGTCAGTTCTAGGTCAAAACCACATGTGGCAAATGACACAGACAATTGTAGGTATTGGGCTGATATTAAATTGTAGCTATAGGAAAAATACATCTCCCTCTCTCTCTCTCGCTCTCTCTCTCTCACACACACACACACACGCACGCACGCACACACACACACACACACCTGTAGCTGCGCTGTCCCTCTCCTCTCTCTCTGTTCCCCTCCTCTGTTGCTTTGAGCTCCCAGCTGTGCGTGGATACGTAACTACAGGTTATATCTGGCTTATCACCGGGCCAGTTCTGCCCCCAGGCCGGTTCTGCCCCACCAACCCGACCGGACACGCCGGTTCGGATCGAGAATTTGCGCTAATGAGTCCGGCCACGTCGCGCCGGGGCTTCATCAGCAGGTCGGACCGTGTTGGGTTTTAACTTTCAGGCCCAGTGAGAACTCGAGCCAAGCTGGACAAAGAGCAGGACTTTAGCGGTGAATGTCGGTGCTGTCCTTACACTACGCAACGAGCCACTGTTGTTGTGTTGTAGTAGTCAATACGTGAGAGTCGGCGGCTCTGTGTCTCTGTTGTCCGCTGCAACTTGAGGGAGGGAGGGAGGGGCGGGGGGGGAGAGGAGAAGTGGCGCTCACTCAATCTGTGAGGGAGGGGCGGGGGAGTGAGCTCAGCAGACTGCTGAGAGAGGGCCGAAAGAAACGGAACTCCAACATTTGTCCCGCGGGCCGGATTGGACCGCCTGGCGGGCCGGTCCCGGCCCGCGGGCCTTGACTTTGACACCTATGCCCTATAGTCATAGCAGTAGGTCCGTTACCTTTAATTGTCGGTGTAAGCTATTTTTAGAACAGCGGAGCGGAGCGGCAGGCTTGTGACAGCCAGCCTGTCCACGCCCTCGTAGCCGCCCCTCGCTGCGCGCTGTCCGGCGTTGATTTGCCGGTGCGCCGCGGTGTCGTGGCGCCCAATACAAATGTATCCGCCTCACCTGGCATTCGGGTCCTCAGAGTGTGTCGCAGCAGTGTCGGAGCTCTCATGCTCGTGCTAATTGCTACAGTGAGCCGCATCATCCTCGTCCGTAGTAAAAGCGTCCTGCTCGTCCACGCACCCTCTCGCTCCTCTGTGTACCGGACCCTGGAAGCACTCCACTCCTCTCCTCTTCTTCCGTGTCCCCGCTGTCCCTTGGATTTCCCTCCTGGCTTGATCTCCTCCAGGAGACGGATTCCCCTCGGGGAGACAGACTGACTGACCGACTGACTGTCGCTCCCAGGTACCGAGTTGTGTTTTTTTTCCCCTCTTCCGCAATAGGGTTTTTTTTTCGTTCCTACTCGGCCTGGTGTTTTTTGTTTCCCCGGAAACGGTGTTTTTTTCTCTCACGAAGAGTTTTTTTTTTCACCTTCAAAATAAACTGCAGAGTGGAACTGCGCAAACCAACTGAACTTTCGATTTTGCTGTCTGTTGTGTTGTTGTTGATATTGTGTCAATACAGCTGTTTTGGGTTACATTTTGTGTTGCATTGAGTGTTTGTTATTATTGGTTTATTGGTTTTTCTGGGTTTAGGGAATATATATTTATATACATATATACATTTATATATTTATATATATAAATATATTTCCTTTGTGTGGTTTTTGGTGTATGAAATTAACAGTGGGTAACGACAAAACGAAGACTGACAAACAAAACAAAAACCTATCTTACGTACCAGGAGAGAGACCTGGTTGGCACCCCCAAACCCCCCCCACTAAAACACCTACCGAAACCGTTACAGGCTGCTCAGAGCTACGCTACGGAGGCTAATGGAATTTCTTGGTTTCCCTCACCAAACTAATCAAATACAAAATCCCCAAACTCCAAAACGCTTTCGTGGACAAGTTGTGACCTGCACATTCACCACGCTATGAGACAATAATGGAACATTACGAAACTGAGCTGTTTTCGAGGTAAATACAGGGTAAATGCAGAAACTGCTTGCTGAAAAACTGTCCCTGAATGCAACGCGCATCAGCGGTTTTGCATGAATTTACCTCTAAAACGGCTCCATTTCGTAATGTTCCGTTATTATCTCATAGCGTGGTGAATGTGCAGCGCACAACGTGTCCACGACAACGTTTTTGAGTTGTTGGGTTGTGTATTTGATGAGTGAAACCAAGAAATTCCCTTAGCCTCCGTAGCGTAGCTGTGAGCAGCCTGCTGCTCCGCTCCGCCGTACTAAAAATAGCTTACACCGACAATTAAAGGTAACGAACCTACTGCTGTGACTATAGCGATTATGGCAATGGGCCAATTTGCCAAAATGTTCAACTATCCCTTTAAGTGAACCATTTGTTTAAGTATATGAACTGTATACTTCCAGTTAAGTGTTGACCATTTTAATACAAAACATTCCTAGCAAGTTTACCTTAATTTGTTTAAAGTACAAAGCAGTGCAGTAACGCTGAACATGTACAAAATGACTTTAAGAACACAATGTGTGCAGTGTATAGAACACTCACTGGAAGGTCCACTCATGGTCAGCCAGGTCTGAGATCAGAGTGAGGACTCTGGGATTGACTGAGAGGACTTTTTTCTTCTTCTTCCACTCGACTTTGGTGCCTTTCTCAGGATTTATTGAAAAGAAACACCTTTATGGGGGAGAGAGAGAGAGAAATCTCAGGTGGGATATCAAATGCCCTGCATTTTTTTAATGTTATAAAAAGAAAAAAAAATTACCGTTGGAGAAACTCCAGTGTGGACCGTAGCTCCACTGGGTAGTGTATGTTGAGGCAGTAGTAACTGCCAAACATCAGGCAGATGGCAGATGTGAAGGAAGTGATGTTGTCGTTGACAACCACTTTGTCGATGCTCAACATAAATGTTTCAGCGTCAAAGCAGGAGGACCCTAAGAATAAACATGAATAAAAAAAACAAACAAATAAATTCAATGGTACTTATTCCAATATAGGATAAGTGTAATACAATCCACTGTTGGCAGAACTTTTTATCAGGTTAAATGTTAGCCAGTGTCTCAAAGTGGGCTACAAGCTAACATGAAAATAAACAAGCCAAGTACAAGTGGGTGCTAGTATACCGATAGAGAAAGCTTGCAGGTTTGGTTCAGTTTACTTACCACACACAATAAAGCAGGGTGTTGGTGGCACATTCTCCACCTGAACCTCCTCAGCAAGGCTTGTCTTCTCAACGAAATGGAACAGATGATCCTCCTTCTCATCAAAATGAGCCAGTAATAGAAGCACCATCTGTATGACCTCTTCTGAGCAACCAGTGGACTGACCTCTTTCAGTCTGAAGCTTGAGAAGAGTATCCAGAACTTGTTTGTGTTTATGTGCATCAACACGTTTGAAGAAGTTTAAGAGACGTGCACCCTTTTTGTCCACATTGGCAAGGAAGGACTCAATCAAACTCACGCCAGTTAGTTCTTGAAGTGTGCTGCCATACCAACTTCCTTAGACAAAAATGGCCATTCCTGGCTTAATTTCTTGATGCTTGCACCATTATTGATCTCTTTACGCTGTGTGAAATAGGTGGACTTGATTAAGTCTTTCACAGCATCTGAATTGTCGTTCATATTTTCAAACATCTTCATTTTTTCTTTTTTTTCCAGCTGACTCTCCACAGTCTCAGAGAGCGGCAGATGTTTTGGCTATCCAGTTGACACAGCCATACGTGTCTTGAACACTTGCTCTTTGTTCAGGAGATATTTCATCAGTGTCATCATCATCTGATGCTGCTTTGCGTTTCTGTATCTTTGGTGTGTCAGGTCGTTTGACATTTTCAACTCTTGACTGGAGTTGCTTAGCCAGGGAATGATATCCAAGTCCAATAACATCACCATCAATGACATCTTGAAAAGACTTTGGATACCTGGCCACGATTCTTTTTGCTATCTCTGTGGTGTGGTGTTTGGTTGGATTCTTACAAATCCTCATCTCGGAGACCACAATCCTTATCATTTCTCGTCGTAGTTTTGCACTTGGCCTTTTCTCTCTCTCTAAACTCTGTACTAACTCTTCAGAGAGCTTCTGCCATGGTATTTTAAAATTGTCCATCCAGTTTGGTGCAAGTCGATCACAGCTTCCTGAGGATGATGATGTTGCTGTTGATGATGCTGGTGAGGAAGAGACTGAGGACGGAGAGGAAAGGCGAGACACTGGAGAGGAACATGGCAGGGCCGTAGTTGGAGTGAATGAGTCTGTAAAAATACAACAAAAGAGACTTGAAATCATATAGCCTTTAATGTTTTTGGTCCGGGTATAAAAGCATAATCTGATTTTCTGTCAAAACCAAAAAAATACGGAAACAGCGCCCTCTTTTCCTTTTTTCGTTTTAAATCAATAATGGAAAAACATTTTTTGCTGTCAGCATCAAAAAACGATAATACGAAAAAACCAAAATCAAATAACAGCCCAAATTTGTTTTTGTTTTTCTCTTTTCTTATCAATGTGATGGCAGACAGACCGGAAGCGCAAGTGAAGTGTAAAAACTTCAAAATAAAAGTAGCGAGCTAACTTATTATCATACACATTATACCGTTCTCTTTATACACCCAAAGTGAAACTATAACAGCTGATTGTTTGGGAGAACGTGATTATTAGAGTGTTAGTGTGAATACATATTGTGCGAAAACCTTTACTGCTATTACATTTCCTGCTTAAATAAAGAACATCTATGAAGTCCCCATCACCCACAGACTGACCACAATAATATTATTAATATCATTTGAAAATGAGAACTTATTACCTTCAGTGCAATTGATGTATAGCCGCAAGGTGGCGCAGAATGAAGGACCTGAGGGCTTTACTGCAGAAGAGACTCAAAACATCCAGGCTCTGTGACACAGCCGCAGAATGCAGTTGATGCTGTGGCTAAACATCAACTGAACCGTCATCATAACTTCATAAGTTCTCATTTTCAAATGATTATTATTATTGTGATTTGAAGCCGTGTCAGTTGTGACTGTGGGTGATGGAGACCTCTGCTGGTAACTTTACAGATGTTCTGTATTTAAGCAGGAAATGTAATAGCATTTAAAGTTTTCCACAATATGCATTCACACTAACACTCCAGTAATAATTATATATCACGTTATCCCAAACAATCAGCTGTTATAGTTTCACTTTACTAAAATAAATGTAGCTAATACATGGGTGTGTAAAGAGAATGGTATAATGTGTATGACAATAAGTTACCATGCTACTTTTATTTTGAAGTGTTTACACTTCACTTGGGCTTCCGGTCTGTCTGCCTTCACATTGATAAGAAAAGAAAAAAACAAAAACAAATTTGGGCTGTTATTTGATTAAGATTTTTTCATATTATCATTTTTTGATGCTGACAGCAAACAAAAAAAGGAAAAGAGGGCGCTGTTTACTTTTTTTTTTGTTTCGACAGAAAATCAGATTTTACTTTTATACCCAGACTGTTTTTCTACTCTTAAAGAAAGTGTTAAACTATTAAATTACTTGTGTAGCCCCATAAAATAAGTGTGCTGTGTGGTAGTGTCAATGTTTTACACTCACCCTTTTGGGCCCAGGCAGCCACCAGTCTCCTGGCCTGTATGGGCTTTAATATTGGCAGCAAGTCTCCCTCTGTAATGTACTGCAAATCATCTGTTGTTACTGCACCAAGTGTCTTCAAAGCATCTTCTACTGACTTGACAACTTGATCAGGAAGATCTGGAAGCACTGCTGCTATGGCATCGCTTATCTGCTGTGATTCAGCCATATCTGTTAAGACACACAAAAGAAACAGTTTGGCCTACTGATATAGTGTGACAAGAGACTGTGCTTCAATGGGACAATCTGGTATCCATTGTTTATGTAATATGATAAAGGCCACATGTCAATTAGTTCACTAACAAGTCTGCATTCTAATCTTCCTGTGTTTTTTACAGAGTACATGTGGTAGTGTGAAAGAAATTCCTCACTCTCATCAGAAAATGAAGGGCACAATCATCTTTCACAAGAATGAGGATGATTTCACCAAACTCCACTGAATCATCATTCTTGGTGACAACAAATTGGCCCTTCCTGTAATTTATCCCATTATACTGCACACCACTGGGATTTTTTGTATTTCTTTCAGTGAAGCCAAAATGGAGAATTGTGCTTTTAACTTGCTCACTGTAAAGCTCTGAGTAAAATGGTGATCCATCTTTTATTTGCAAGGCTTGAGGACTCACTGACCCAGCAGACAGAAAAGTCTGAAACATCTGATGCCTTTCTGAAAGAGTCAAACACAGATTTTTGAAATTCTTCAGATGCCTTGTACATCTTTTGAGGTAACTGTGTTTGCTTTCAAAACGCATAGTCCATAGCCTGATGAGTGGGCCAAATTTCAGGATCAGTCCTGGGTAGTGCCGCAAAAAATGGTGTTTAGGTCTCAACTTGATTTCTGGAAATAGTGCCTTCCTGGTTTCCAAATATTCTTGGATGAGAACATCCAGATAGGCGACCTGAGCCTTGGAAATTTGCTGAGCACAAATGAGGTCAACAATGTCCTTAAGCTGCAATATTAACTGCCACACATTATCTTGGGAGTCCTGCACTTTGTCCCCAATTATAAGAGGCAAAAGTCTCAAGAAGTTCCAATTTTGGACAGCATGTCCACTCAGTTTCAGTATGTGAGGACTGACCTCACAAGGTTTGGAGGAAGCATCTGTTGTTTTGTATTTTAACTGCTTGATTCGCCTGTTCAAAATTGTGTAGTTGAACCATTTCTTTTTGTTGATGAAGTACTTGAGGTAAAGAGCAACATCGTATGAGAGGACACCCTCAAAGATGTCGTGACCGAGACAGGGGGGCATGCCAGGTGAACAAACATCAAAGTTTTATAGAGTATTAAATACTGACCTGAACTTTATCCCTTGCACTTGTGGAGCATCCTCTGTCTCCAGCTGTTCAATGGCAGAGCTGTAGGTTTCTGGTGTCCGCTCCAGTCCACAGACGTTAGGATCAGCACCCTGAAAATCAGTTCGAGAAATCAGACAATATCTGCAGAAGTACTGAGATGAACTGAAATTTTCTGTGAAACCACCAATGGTGTGAGAGCCCAGGTTGTCTTTACTACAAGTTCATCTCCCATTGTTATCCCATTTTCCTCCAGTTCTTTCAGATCAGTAAGCAGTTCAGAAAAAACCTTGGCATGGCCAAAATCCTTAAAATCCTTCTCTCTACACAATAAAACCAGCTGCATGTGGTCAACATTTGATCGTACATGGGGGGGCATGTTGAGAAGAGAGAAGTACACAGCCAAAACCTTGTGCTTTTTTTTGCAGAACCCAATGGGTTCACAACTTCGAAAGCATCCTGGTACAAAACCAGTTTGAGACAACTTGGGTTTTCCTGAAAAAATGTGTGTGACATAAACACCTTACCATCACAACAGTCAGAGAGAACATCTGCTTTGGAAACATTATTAGGATCCACTGACATGAGGCCCTGCCAAAAACCGGATTCGTGCATACTCTTTAAAGTTTTTAGCACAGGAATATAATAGGCTCCACATATTTGAACATGTCTTTAAAGCACTGGGTTCTTGAATAAGCAGTTCTCATGGGCCCTGTGTGGCAAGCTGTAAACAAGTCAGATTGTTTGATTGTGTCACTTATTTTTACAATGTCTTCATCTGAAACTGACATATCTTTTAGAAGCAAGTTTAGACGATTCAAAGTATATGTCTGTCCCAACTCGTGAATATTCTGCATTTCTTCAACAATGCTCTGGATGGTAGACACTGGAAGAAGATGCTGTCCCTGAAGTTTCATGTAAAACATGCATATATTTCTCAGGTACAGGTCAGAGAAATTAGACCCATCCCCTACAGTGTCTTCAGCATCTGTCACATTGGCAGCTTCCTGTATGGTAGCACTTGTAGTGGGAGTCTCACAGTATGTATCTTGGATTGCTGCACAAATCACATTTTCTGACCAATGTCTGTGTTTTCTGGACATGTGAGAGGTAAAAGACGTTTTTCCAGTGAATACACTTTTGCATCCTCTCACTGGACAAGCGAAATGGCGTCCTTCTGCTATGTGCTCCTTCAAGTGAGGAATCAGCGGTTTAGTTCCCTCACACTGGCGTTCACAAAGTGAGACGGTGCATTTTAATGGCGTTATGGTCACATCCTGAGTAGAAGTGCGACTTTAACGCTGTATAGCCTGAAAACACCTGCTTACAACTTGCTCCAACTCCCCAGCTGTGGAAACACTCTACTGTCATCCCCCTCCCCAAAAAAAGCACTGTAAAGATGCCGAACGATCTCAGGCCTGTCGCCCTGACGTCCCTTGTAACCTTGTAATGAAGGCCTTGGAGAGGGTCGTTAAAAATCACATTGTTACAGTAGTGGACTCTGAGCTGTGTCGTGTTCTTCCGCAATGAATGCCAACAGACGAGACTTTTAAGTTACCTACATTTATTCAGCAGGACTCACAACATGGAACTCCTCACTAGCTTATCTGTTAAGCTGCTGCTCTGCTCTTAACTTCCTGTTTACGTCTCAACGTGTCCTTCAAAATAAAAGCACATGTAAAACATCTTGGATTCCACCACATCTCCCCTTTTTAAAACATTGGGACTGAGACAAAATTATATCTATATTTTCCTATAATAAAACTTTCCCAAACTCTTATGCCTTTAAGAAATGAACACCATGCATTCTTCAGAACAAAACATTTCCCCATTTCACCCACTTGTCCAACATCTCTTTTCTCACAAGTCCAGTCTCATAGGTTTTACCACCACTCTGCCAAACCTAGTTCTGGTAGGGACGGGTGTTAATGTCTTTTGAGTCTGATTTGGGGACCCAAGGTGACTTGGCGTGTTTGAGACAGACTCAACTGGCTGAGTTGGTGTGCAGGGTGTCTGACTCTGAGGAACAGTCTCTGGCATGGGAACAAGATGATGCCTGTTGCGCCTAATGGTGCCTGAGGGACTGTCCACTACATAAGAGCGGGGTGTGGAGTGGGTTGAAACCACCGTGCCTTGAGTCTTGGTATCAGTAATCCACACAGGCTGTCCAGGTGTGAGCTGACGTAGATTCCTCACACGGTGTCTCTTGTTGAATACTCTTGTGTCTTTTATCTTCCTCTCTCCTTCTTTCTCTGCAACTGTGGCTCTATCAGGAAGCTCTGGGCTGAGTAGAGAGGGGTGCTGGGGCACTGGTGTACGAAGCCTGCGGCCCAGAAGCAGTTGAGCAGGACTGTAGCCGTTAGACAATGGAGTAGCTCTATATGCTCATAGAGCTAGATATGGATCTTGAGCTTTCTTTAGTAGTCTTTTCACTGTCTGTACATGTCGTTCTGCTTCACCGTTGCTTTGAGCAAATCTTGGGCTGCTTGTAACATGTTTGAATCCATAGGCTGATGAAAAGTCAGTGAACTGTTGGCTGGAAAACTGTGGGCCATTGTCACTGAAAAACAGTTCTGGGATGCCATGTCTGGAAAAAATAGACTTCAGATGCACAATCACATCCTCTGAACGTGTTGGCGTTAGTTTAGCAATCTCCACAAATCTTGAGTAATAATCCACTACAAGCAGGTAATTGCAATTGTTTAGGGTGAATAAGTCTGCTCCCACCTTTTGCCACGGCCTCTCTGGGAGCTCACTCGGCAACAGCGGCTCCACAGGATTGGTGCGTTCTCTGATGCAAGTGGTGCAGTTGGTCACAAGTTCATTCAGTTGGCTGCTCAGACCAGGCCACCACACTGTTTCTTTCGCCCGCTCTCTGCATCTTGTCATCCCTTGATGTCCTTCGTGAAGAGCCTTTAGGACAGAGCTGCGCATTGCTGTGGGAATGACAAGTCTGGAGCCTTTAAGTAACAGTCCATCATGTACAGTAAGTACAGCTCTTTCTGACCAGTAAGTTTTTACTGGACCTGTGAGTTTACTGTAGTCAGGCCAACCTTTTTGACAAAATGACATAACTACAGAGCAAACACTGTCTTTTTTCAACTGATCTCTCAGCTGTGCCATGTATGATGAGCTAGCTGGCATGTTGTGGATTACCTCATCAACATAGATGTTTGTGTCTTCCATTAGATCTTTGTCTGTCAACTTTAAACTTGAGTTAGTGGTGACCGGTGCACGTGAGAGAGTGTCTGCTGTGTGAAGATCCTTGCCAGGTGTGTGTGAGATAGAGTAACTGTACCTCATGAGCCTAAGTCTAAATCGCTGGATCCTGGGAGGGAGCTCTGTTAGTGTCTGATGACCTAACAGGCTAACAAGAGGCTTATGGTCAGTCTCTAAGGAAAAATGTCTCCCAATAAGAAAGTCTCTGAACCTTTCACATCCCCATGTTAATCCTAGTGCCTCTTTTTCCACCTGAGCATACCTCTGTTCCGTCTCTGTCATTGAACGTGATGCGTATGCAACCGGCCTCCACTGTTCTCCCTCTTTTTGCAGTAGGACAGCACCGAGTCCATACGAAGATGCATCCGCCGACAGTTTCAGCTCTTTGTTGGGGTCGTAGAGTGTCAGCACTGGAGGTGAGGTGAGATCATTTTTCAGCTGATCAAATGCATTTTGTTGTACACAGCTCCAGATCCACTGATTTTTCTTGGAGAGAAGGTCCCTCAGTGGTTTGTCCTTCTCTGCCAGCCCTGGGATGAATTTCCCAAGCTGGTTAACCATGCCCAGGAAGCTGCGGACTTCACCTGTGTTAGAAGGCTCTTTCATGTCTCTTACAGCTTGTGTCTTGTCCGGGTCCGGCTGCACACCCTCAGCAGACAGGATGTGGCCAAGGAACTTGACTTTGTCTCTGCTCAGCTCACACTTCTCCATGTTTAGTGTGACGCCGGTTTCTTGGAGCTTGTTCAGCACTGCATGAAGCCTTGTGTCATGCTCCTTTTGATCTGTACCCCATACAAGAACATCGTCCATGTGGCAGACTACTCCCTGCAGCCCATCGATGATCATGGACATCCTCCGCTGAAAATGTTCTGGGGCCGAAGCTATGCCGAAGGGCAATCTGTTAAAATAAAAACGTCCAAAGGGAGTTATGAACGTTGTGTACAGTGCTGACTCTGGGGACAAAGGGATTTGCCAAAACCCTCTATTGGCATCCAATTTGCTGAAGAGTCGAGCTCCTGCGAGAGATCCAAGCGTCTGCTCTACAGAAGGTAGGATATATTTCTCTCTGCCGACGGCTTCATTGAGGCGGGTGAGGTCTACACAGATGCGCACTGAGCCATTTTTTGATGGCACTGGAACCATCCCCGAGCACCATTCTGTTGGTTCTTCCACTCTTGAAATGACTCCCAGACTCTCCATTTTCTCCAGTTCCTCCCTCACTTTACTAAGTAAAGGAATAGGGACGCGTCTTGGTGTAGTTAGAGAAAAGGGGATGGCATCTGGCTTAAGTTTGATTGTGTATGGCTGCTGCAACATCCCTAAGCCTTGACAAAGTTTTGGATAGGTCTCTGCCATCACTTTCTTATCCAAGCTATCTAGTCTGGAGACAAGGTTAAGCTTCACGCTAGCTGGTCTGCTTAGCAAGGCTGTATTTAAGTCTTTTATCACATACACATCCTCCTGAATCACCTGTTTCCCCTTACATAGTGACTCTGTGTATTTGCCTATGACAGAAAGTGGTGTACCACCTGGGCCAAATAGTGGTCTGTCTGTTTCAGTTAGATGGGAGTCTGTATCAGCGATGGTGTAGTATGTCTGGGCTGGAATGGCTGAGACATCCGCTCCTGTGTCTATCTTAAACCTCACTTTGTGGCTTCTGATAGTCAAATCTGTGTACCAGGGGTCTGTTCCTGCATCTACTGAGCCTAAAAACAAAGGTGTATCTCTACAAACTGTACTAGATTCCACTACATGTACTGCTTTGGCTGACTTACACACTTTACTGTAGTGTCCCTTTTTCCCACATGTGTGGCATGTCACCTCCTTGGCTGGACACTGCCATTTTCCATGTGCAGGGGTTTTTCCACACCTGTAGCACTGCTGGCGATCCGTTGGTGCTTTGGACTTTGTTGCCAGGTGTTTATGTTGATACAATGTCTTTGGTGTAGGCTGCTTTTGTTTCTTATGCTTTGCCATCACTGCATCAATTTCACCTTTAGCTTCTCCCCTGAGATCTGTTTGCTGTCTTTTGATCACTTCCGACTGACGTGCCATGTTGAGCGCTTTTTCCAAGGTCAACTCTCTGTCCAGCTGCATCCTCTCTGCTAGACTTGTGTCTCTGAGTCCCACTACCAGGCGGTCTCTTATCAACTCGTCGTGAAGTGCACCATAGTTACAGTTTTCAGCTAAGGTATACAAAGCAGTGATGAAGGAGTCCACTGTCTCATTAGTCTGTTGTACCCGTTGGTTAAATCTTGCCCTTTCATAAATTACATTTTTCCTGGGCACAAAATATGTTTCAAATGAGTCTTTTACTGCTCCGTATTGTTGTCTCTGTGCGTCGGATAAAGCTTGGCCCCGCAGTATATCGTCCGCTTCATCCCCCATACAGTAGATCAACGTGTTTACCTGGTTAGCTTGAGAGCTAAGATGCAGGTTGCTAGCCAGTCTGAATCTTTCGAACCTTCTGATCCACCTCTCCCAGTCCTGGGGTTTTGAGAAGTCGAATGCTTCTGGAGGTTGAATCGTGAACGTTGCACTTGGAGGTGGGTTAGCAGGGTTAGCTGCAAGCTGGGGAGCCTGTGCGACGGCCACATCAGCGGCGCCACCGTCGGACGTCATTTTTCCACTCCGAGTCTTGGAAAAAAAAAAACTACTCTCCCGCTGCTTTTCCTCTGCTTCTTACCGCTGCCGCAGTTCTGACACCATGTCGTGTTCTTCCGCAATGAATGCCAACAGACGAGACTTTTAAGTTACCTACATTTATTCAGCAGGACTCACAACATGGAACTCCTCACTAGCTTATCTGTTAAGCTGCTGCTCTGCTCTTAACTTCCTGTTTACGTCTCAACATGTCCTTCAAAATAAAAGCACATGTAAAACATCTTGGATTCCACCACAAGCTGGATCCGCTCCAGTTTGCATATCGGGCGAGGAGAGGGGTGGACGACGCAAAAGCTTTTATCATAGACACCATACACAAGCATCTTGAAGCCCCGAACACAACAGCCAGGTTGCTGATTTTTCCTCTGCATTTAACACTCTGCAGCCACATATTTTAGCTGAAAGACTCACCACCCGCTTTCATCTTGATAACAGTCTCATTCTTTGGATCCTGAATTTTCTAACTAACAGGCCACAGAGAGTGCTGGTTAACGACATTTTTTCCGATCCCATCTACACTTCAACTGGTTCACCACAGGGCTGCGTTCTCTCTCCTCTCCTGTTCATTCTCTATACTGATGAATGCCGATCTACCCACCACAACTGCCATCTTGTTAAGTTTGCCGACGACACGGTCCTCCTGTCCCTTCTGTCTGGCTCCTCCCATCACCACAGGTCGTCTTTAAGTGACTTTGTGGATTGGTGTGACAGATCATGTCTGGAGCTTAATGTGACCAAAACCCAAGAGATGGTAGTGACCTTCTCCAAAAGACAGAGGGAGCTGGCTGAGACTGAAGTCTCCACCATTCACGGCGAACCAGTGGAAGTAGTGGAGAGGTACAAGTACCTGGGTACAGTATTTGACCACCAGTTGAAGTTTGACCACAACACAGATGAGATTATAAAAAAATGCCAGCAACGCCAGTACCTCCTGAGGAAGCTGAACTCCTTCAGTGTGAGCAAAAACATCCTCACAACATTCTATTACTCCTTCATAGAGAGCATCATCACCTTCTCCTTCACATGCTGGCTTCATTCCATCTCACTCCAAAATAGGAACCGGCTGTCTGGTGTTGTCAAGCTCTGCTCCAGAATCATTGGTCTTCCTCTAAGACCTCTCTCCACTCTCTGTGAGCAACAGACCTTGAGGAAAGCCAGCAGGATCCTTCAGGACCCATCTCACCCCCTCTTCTCCACATTTGAGTGGCTCCCCTCTGGGCGTCGTCTCCGATGCCCGGGCTGCAGGACTCAGAGAAGGAGGGCGACCTTTGTGCCCAGAGCTGTCCTCCTGCTCAACTCGCAGCCATCGCTGGCCCAAGAACTGTGTGGAGCCCCACCCAATCCCAGCCCCACCCAATGCCCCACCCAATGCCCCCAGCCCATCCCCATCCAGTCACTTCAACCCAGCCCCACCCAACCACCCAACACCCTCCACCCACCACTCACCTCCTAAGTTGTGTGGAGGGTTGGACTGGACTTGATTGGCCTGAAGGACATGAATGCACTGCACTTTAAAGTTGCATTACTTATTATTTATTTATTTATCTCATACTTGTGTGTGTGTGTGTGCGTGTGTGCATGTGTGAGTGTTTGCTGTTTATTGTGATCTTACCTGAACTGCTCAGCGTGCTTTTTAATTGCCCCTTGGGGATGAATAAAGTTTTTTGAATTGAATTGAATTGAACACATTTAAAAACATGTTGGGGTTCATTGCGGTGTAGTTTGCAATGCAAAACATATGCTTTTACAGACTGAACGGTTCCTCCACATATGTTGCAAGAGTACATCATAAATAGACAAATCCGCCTCTGTTGTATCCACAATAAGCTTCAGCACATAGCCTGATCCTACTTTAGCCCGCTAAGTGGGTAAACACCGCACACTAGCCACGAGCTCCAGCACATAGATGGATCCTGCTTTAGCCCGCCAGGCGGATAAACCCACACCACGGTTTTCAAAAGCAGTCAAAATAAAGAAAAAAAAAATACTAATAAAACAGCCCGTCTCCTAAAAACGTTTGCACATGTATTATAGGCGTTTCCAGGCTGTTATGACAGTCTAATGTAGCTAAACGTAAAGCTATAGGGACATGGCAATGTTAGCTAACTGTAATGCAACCCTCTTAATAAACCGAATAAACACAATTCAACTAAAGCATTTAAGGTGTGTTGATTCACTTACCGAGGTAACTAAAGAAGAGCTCCAACTTCTGGCTGAGGCAAAACTGAAACTCCTCGGTGGATCTGAAGGTGAAGTCCGACACGACGTTAGCCAGCTCCGGAGATGCACGGAGGTTAACTGAGGTAAACAGACGGGAGTCAGATACAGTGCGCTGATTGGCCTATTTGAAACGCGGCGCGTTAATGTCAACCAATGCACAATCCCCAAGCTGTAGAGGGGAAATACAACTTTTACTCATTTTCCAGTCGTTTTAAAATCATTCCCTGAATTTGAGATGCTTTTAAATATTGCAGTTTTTAGATGCTTTTAAAATCATGTTTTGAAATGCCTCTAAAATTAATCAGATGTTTTTAAAATTATTCAGTGGTTTTTAAAATTGAATTTACCTCTGGACCATATTTTTAACAAGTTCTTCCCGTAAAAATGAAGGTATGATTTTGCAGAATGTTTAACCCTTTTAGTCATGGATGTATTATGCAGTACGGACCGGACCTGTCACCGGTGACAGGATTCTACACCGTTTTTTAAAACCGTTTTCTGTTATTACACCCTGTTAAAGTATAACACAGTAGAGAAAAAACAACTGCCAGATGTTGAAAGAAGTTGTCCTGAAAAAAGGGACAAAAGCACATACTCATAGCAGCCTGTATGACTTTTACAGCTAAAAAGACAAAATAAATCCAGGCAGACTGGTTAATATAGGTGTTAGAGGGTTAACAGTTTTATACTGTAAATTAAAATGTAAACATCAACAAAATCTTTAATTTTGGCAGAATAATGCCGTTAATTTTACAATAATTTCTCTTTTGTGACTTCGGTATTTCCCCATGAATTTTTTTTTTCTTCATTTTGACAGAAAAAAATCTGTGTTTTCTACATAGTACGACTGTAAAAATTAAAGTTATGTATTGTTTCTTGATTTACAGTAATTAAATGTATTTACTACGGTGACATACCATTTTAGATTTTACGGCCTTTGACTGTTGCTATTTGACAGTTTTTTACCGTAATTTCTACGGACTTTTTTTTACAGTGTAAATAAGAAATCGGCTAAGTGAATCAAGGGATGATAAGTTCCTAACTCTGGACAGGAAAGTGCTAGACTCATGAAACCAACGTGTGTGGATAGCTGAGGACCTAAGCTTTCCAACGATACCAAGTCCGACCCAACTTTCTCAAGATAAGGGGGCGTGGCCTCGAAAAGAAGGGCGAAATCGGCTATATCTCAAGAACGGTAAGTCGGAAAAATACGAGCCACACACCATTGTGTTCAGCGTGGTCGAATTATGGAGGAAAGCCGTCGAAATTTGTCTCCTACACTGTCACTGAGGTTTGAGATGCAACCCAAATTTTCGACCTGTAATTTACAAATTTGACATCATTTAATTCATTCATCACAACGCAGAGCTCATTTTTCCCGACTTGTGAGTTGTCTTGAACGCAGCATTTAACAGCATTTTGTTTACATAGTAAGAAAACACTACACGTTTATGCAATGAAAAGGTTGGCATGGTTGCCCTTTAATGTCTCTCTAAGGCAGGTAATACAAGGACATGAAGAAAGTGTTTTTTTTTAAAGTTCAAGATAGACAGTTGGAAAAACAAAAAGGTAGAATATCCATCCTCCTTGTCTCTCTCCTTCATGCTGTCTCGGTCTACTGTCTCAGCCTGCACCTCACAGTAATTCAACTTTTCTGTAACTAGGACACATTCCTGCCACATGAACCCCAGAGAGGCAGTAGCCTTCATGAGATTAGTGTGGATCCGGCAAAGACAGCTTAGTTCAGAGACAGGTACAGGTGGGCGAAGGCGGCTCTGATGCCCGACTCTACAAATCACCTCCTATCCAAAATGCCAGACCTGTCTTGTTTCATTTCCAGCTCATTCAGGCTGGCTGAATGTCTGCCTGCTCTCATTCATCTCTCACAGACCTCACTCTCACATTCATTCATGACGTGATGGGCTATATTTTACTGAGGCTGTTATGATCGCAATGTAGACCACTGTTCTGCTTCTCTGTTCACCATTATGTAAATTTAATGCTGGTATAATTCATAACAATGTATTTGGAGCATTTTATTTTTCATGTGCTGCTGTTGACTCTTATTTGGTGAAACATGCATGCTCATGTGGCGAGGTGAATGTGTGGCTGGAGGCCACCAGAACCTGACCCAAACAACGCCACCTGGGGAGTTTCACCCCAGGAAATATCTTATGAAATTCTGAATAAGACCTCAATACTTTCACAGACAACACAAGTTCGTATACTAAGACAAGACAGAGACGTAGTTTCCAAATAAAGCCAAATTTATTTGTTTCAATTGAATTAATTAATAACTGGAGATATCTGTAAAGAAGGGGATTAATGGCACAAAAAAGGTGAATCAAATTAGGGAAGTATAACAAATTTTATTAACAGGGGATTCTTTTATAAAAACACTGAAATTACTATTTTGGTGACACTTATTCTGAAATTAACAAAAAAGGAGTGGACAGAAGCCAACTACAGGGAGGCAGCCTACCTAAGGATGTGTTCCAGAGGTGCAACAACTTACCCACCACGCGTGCTCACGGCAAATCACTGCAAATGGTGCACACTACAACTGTGTCCCAGCGCGCTTTAACACTCCAAACGGTGAAGGGAACCACTCTATCGTGACTAGCCTCCGCTGTAAGCCGACTAATGCCACTAAAAGAAATAAAGCAAAACAAACATTAACACAAGCAACAAAAACACCAGTTGGTCCAGACTAACAATAATCAACAATGAAGGCAACACTAAAAGCAAGGCAAAACAGCAGCTGACAATGACCTATAAATTCAAGAAAGGTCAGTTAATTATAATAAAAACCAAACATGCATTTCAATTCATCTGCTTACAGGTCAAAATCACATAGCCTACCTTAATAAAAGGTGCACCGGCTAACCCAGGTACCAGCTAATGAGTACCCACATTGGAGAACTATAGAAAGGACAGAATTTCATTTGTTAGTACCACTCCACATCAGATCAGGCATCAACAGTTCACAACATACCTCCATTCATTCATTAGTAGATGCAGACACCAGTAAGACCAGGGGAGAGAGGGAGAGGAGAGCTGTGGCAAACAATTGCAACCTGGTCACTACATATAATTGATTTAAAGTAACATTTAAACTAGTGGCTCTATTTCCTACCTCAGAGTCAGAGGAAGCCCACACAGCAGCCAGAGAGAGAGACAAAGAGACAGCCAAGAGTTCACAGGTGACTTAAATGCCCTCAGTCTAATCAGGAGGCAGTAGAAAGGGGTTGGCCTGAACACAGGGGTGTGTTCAAGAGCCAACAACTGCAACTCTGGTTTCCCCATCACACTCAGTAGCTGCAGGCCTTATCTGCCTGTGGTGTTACAACTATTACCATCTTTTCTGTGTGTGTGCCACACCTAGACCTGTGTCAACATTCTCTGTGGTAGACGGTGACTTTAGGGACACACAGACACATTTGGGTAATTTTTCATCCTGGTACTAATTACAGCTGCAATTATTAAATGTTTTATTGTGTCCTTCTCTAAATTAGAGCCCATCTTTTCTTCTTTTTCTTTTCTTTTGTGCAAGAGATTAAGAAACTCTAAAATGTTTTGTGAACTAAAATGATGAAAAATTACAGCCCTCGGCAAAGCATGAACTCATCAAACCGGCTGTTGTACTGTCAGCTCCAGGAAGGTACAGGTATTCTTGTTTGAGGCCAGATGTTTTATTAAAATTATGCCAAACTAGCTGTGAGGAAATGATAAAAGCAGAAGTTAGCTACTAAAAGAAACTAAAAACTTGACTCTTGATGACTCAGCGCTTTATTCACAAAAAACACCCACTGAGGTCATACTAGCAATATAAATCACATTGAATGATATGAGAGTGCCTTTCTCCAAACTCAGCTCACACAGAATCTCTGCCTCATCACTGTCTCTCTGCACCTCCGCGTGGAAGTCTTTAAAGGACCAGCTCATCCATTGGATTTCTCAGAGGTTGAGAGGCCGTTTGTTGACATCCCCCTTCTCTGATTAGAGTTCATTTCACAGAACCTCTTTCACTATTGTTATTGACCAACTTTGCAGAGTCACTCTGTGGTGACACACCACGCAGGCTAAGGGAGAGATCATGATCGATCAAACCTGCAGTAAGTCCTATTAAATGGACTAAACCTTTAGTGTAATAAAGTTTTTTAAAGGGATAGTTAAACATTTTGGCAAATTGGCCCATTGCCATAATCGCTTTAGTCATAGCAGTGGGTTTGTTACCTTTATTTGTCGGTGTGAGCTATTTTCAGAACGGCAGAGCCAAGCAGCGAGCTGCTCAGAGCTACGCTACAGAGGTTAATGGGATTTTTTGGTTTCCCTCATCAAATACATAATCTAACAACTGAAAAACGCTCTTGTGGGCAAGTTGTGACCTGCACATTCACCACGCTATGAGATAATAACGGAATGTTATGAGACAGAGTTGTTTTAGAGGTAAATTCATGCAAAACCGTTGATGCGCGTTGCCTTCAGGGACAGTTTTTCAGCAAACAGTCTCTCTGCATTTACCTCGAAAACGGCTCAGTTTCGTAACGTTCCATTATTATCTCATAGCGTGGTGAATGTGCAGCTCACAACTTGTCCACCAGAGCATTTTGGAGTTGTTGGATTGTTGACATTGACATTACTGTATGCGTTCATCAGTTTTAATTTCCTTAAAAAGTCACTGCAATCCCCAAAGACCACCACATACACACAGAGAGAGGGAGAGAGAGAGAGAGAGAGAGAGAGGCAACACTTCCTTCACAAACTAACTCAGAGATTCTCCCTCTCACGTACAGACGTGGAAAGGTCACCACTGTCAACCTCAACCTCTTCCCTCAGATGAGTGTTATTTGTTTTTGCTCTGTCAGCAGGATCACTGGACACACACACACACACACACACACACACACACACACACACACACACACTGAGACTTGATTTAAACTACTGTAAGTTCACACCAGGCCTTTACCACACTTCTATGTAAAGGTCAGATGATGGCAATCAGTGCAGGCAGAGATCACTCTTGCGTTCCCAAATGCAGTAATGAACATGAAAACTACCTGACTTAGAGTGAATTTGTGAATGTCACCGAAACTAAGAAGGAATGGACTCATGTCATTCCATGTGATGAAAGTCAGTGCTTCACAGTTTGAAGATGCAGCACTGTATAGGCAGTGTGTAAAAGCTGTACTCTGAGGAGACCAATGAGTGATCAGCACTTTAATCATGATGCTGTACCCTCCTGGAGTCAGTGGAATAACTGGCCTGAGCTGGGATACGTCACAAACCATGGTCCAGTTCAAACATTATGTAAATTCAGAACTTATTTAAATTAAAATACACAAACACATCCACCTGTTTGTTTTGATATAAAAATGAAAAGTTACGCCTTCTTCAGCCACACATACATGAGTCTGAGTGTTTGTGTGGGTGCAGTGTGGGTGTGTGCTTTGGTTTGCTGCTGGTTTTCATGAAATGACTGGATCAATGTTAGGGTGTTTATTCATTATATCACTGACCCTAACCCTCTACTGATTAAATCGGGGCATCATGACTACTAATAAACAATGAACATTTATATCTACGGTGATTGCTGATTAAAACTGAGCACTTAATGTTTACTGATTAAATCCACATTAAATATTGATTAGGCTACCCTATAAACACTGTGATAACTGAGTTGAAGTGTCCTGTTGAATGATAAGATGGAATCCAGCATTGGTCCCGTGTTACAAAGGATCAATACAGTGGAGAGTTAAGCCAGGACACTTTGAGTCTTGGTATTCTCCAAGTAAATGTCATACTATTTCTCCACTAATAAAACACAGCTACCCTATTGTAAGGAAAAGTGTTTGGTTTTTTTTTTGGTTTTTTTGTCAGATGAAGGAAAATGGGTCAAGTGAACAGTAAGACAGTCGGGACCAGGCAACATGAAGGAAACTGTAGGTAAATGTAATAATGGTGACAGGGAGATGAGAGAGAGATGGCCGCCCACTGGTTCTGCTGCAGCTTTGAATCCTTCGGGTGGAGCGTGTCTGTGTCTGTGTCTCTGTCACCAAGTGCTTTCTCATGGGCGAGCCTGGGCTGTCTGTAAATATTGTGAGGAATACAGTCGACAAGTGCCTTGAGTCGACTTGACGTTAAATGTCAGGGACAAACACCCATAGGTTCTAAATCCATCCAGACAGACTATCAGACTGAGAGCTGCTCTTCCTTTGTTTTGACTCAAGTGTCCAATGTAAGGTTTAAAAACTTTCCGCTGAGCAGCTGCAGCAAGTCTCCATCCAGTCTACTGCTAATCATTTGACAGGCAGCTTTACGTTAGGTAGAGATTTGAGGAAATTAAATCAAACTGCCCTGCCTGGTTGGGAGTGTGAAGTTAGTTGAACCTCTGTCTGTTGTGTTTTATATTACCTGACACCACACCAAACAAAGATGACCCTTGACCTCTAAGGCATGAATGATATTATAATATTATCTTACAACATGCTGGTTATTGATTGATTAATTAAAGATTTTTTTTTTCTAAAACTCAGGTCACCGGTGAATATTTTATTGACAGTGGAATGTGAACGATATCTGCACTGATGTCCTGTGCACATGCATCTGATATACAGTATGTGAGCCTTTATTCTGCCTCATTTTGAATTCATGATCACAACACATTCACTTCGGCTACGTTCACACCGCAGTTACAAGTGACCTGAATCTGATTTTTTCGCTCATATGTGACCCATATCTGATTTGCTTTTGACAGTGTGAACCAACACGTTCTCACTCCCAGTGCGTCAACCCCCTGACGAACGGTCACTGTCCCTCCTCGTCACATGCCTGACTCATTAGGTACCCGTTTTTCGTCATGAGGTGACGAGCGAGGATTTCAATTCATTCCAATGCAACCCCCTTCGCGGCGATATGTGACGCTCAGAGTAAAGTGATCCAGCCGACCGGACGCGGCGCTGAACGACGCACTGAGCTGGAAAACTTTTTTTCCCCTCTGAAGCTTTATTGAACCTGGTGTGTCTGACATAGCTTTCATCCAAGCCGTCATTTTGGTTATTATTTATTTACTGATCTTGGCGTTGGTGCAGAATAATAAATAAACAAACAAACAAATAAATAAATAAATTACATCCTTGTCGGAAGACCAGACGGGGTGGGGGTGGGGGGGCGGGGGCGTTCTACAAGCGAAGATCACTTCCGCGTTCAAAAAGCTGCAGTTTTGATAAATTAATTTCTGAAGAAACATAGCCATATGACGCTGTAACCATCCAAGGGGGACACTGTCGTCCTTTTGCTGAGTCCAAAAGCCCCGTGTAATATCAACTTTATTTTAAGAAAACACGTTTTGTTTCCAATGCTCAATGTCATATCACGGGGAAGAACTACATTACCCATAATCCTCATATTTCGTCACAGTCCCTCATCGTTTTCGTCATGATCTGACGAGCAGGGCAACCTGACAGTTTTACATAGAACTCCCACAACGTCTGAATAAAGACGCCACGGGAAGCTTGCTACCCTACTCTCTGTTGTCATGGTAATGTGACGTTTCCTGCGTCATGACGTGACAGGAGATTGGCGCTTATTCGCTCCCAAACTTCTGTGAAGGTAAGTCGTGTGTCACGTCTGCTACATATTTTATTAAATATGATGAATTACTTGCATGGTTCAAATATGAAGGTGAAGAACAAATCCCCGCCAGTGATTTGCCATAAGATAACGCAATATAACATATCTGCAGGTGTCTTGCAACTCAAAACATGATTGTGTGAGCTCCTATTAACGTTTCTTTTAATGTTGCCTGCTCTAGACTGTGCTACTGTAAATTGTCAAGCAAGAGGCTGTCTTGGATAAATTTTCAGCACCACAGACTATTTCCCCGTGTTATGATGGCAATAAAAACCCGCTAAAAAAGCAGGACGCTCCTTACTTCCGGTCTTCTTCAAAGTAAAGGAAGGCTATGCTTCACAGTAAAATTCCAAAACACTATTAGCCTAGATCATCTTCACACTACTAGTGCACAAAGTTTTTTCTTTTGCATTCTCTATTTTAAACTGTAAATATATACACATGTATATAACATAAACATGTACTGGATAAACGACGTAGAGAATACTTTACTCAATTCTATTCTTTTCTTTTAACAGGTGCGTCTGATCTGCTATCCTGTTTCATTGCTATACCATAACCAGCTACACAAAGGCACTTATAAGAGTCACGTTTTGTTACACGTCTTTGTATAAGGTTTTGTGTACCTGTCAGTCTGTTTTGCGTTCTTACTCGTGTGTGTGTGTGTGTGTGTGTGTGAGAGAGAGAGAGAGAGAGAGAGAGAGAAATTGTCTCGTCCTTGTATTTCTTTCTGTCAATCTCTTTGTCTGTCTGTCTGTCTGTCTGTCTGTCTGTCTGTCTGTCTGTCTGTCTGCCTGCCTGTCTGTCTGTCTGTCTGTCTGTCTGTCTGTCTGTCTGTCTGTCTGTCTGTCTGTCTCAGTTGTCACCATGACTGAGCGAGATCCGCTGAAGAGCCTGGATGACCTGGTGGACCAGTTTGTGCTCAATGACCACCTCCACGGTCTTGGGAATTTATCTGGTGACGTGCAGGAAGGCCCGGCAGCAGCAGCAGCAGCTGCTCTACCACCACCTGAACCAAGGGTGATGTGGAAAAAGAGAGACAGGGATGGAAACCTGCTCTTTCTGAGGCCAAGATCGAGCCGGAACCAGTCGAGTCAGAGTCAGTATCATTTTTTCAAACAAGATTTTGATGATGTGATTTGATCTGTTTATTTCTTATATTATTCCAGAAATCAACAGTCAATACATTACAAAAAAAGCTTACAACAAAGACCAAAAGGTGTTGACTAAAGCCAGGGCTTATTTTGTCTACCCTTTAAACACAATGTCAGGTGTGGTGGTAGAGTCCAAAATGAATCAAGTAATAGTGGATAGATTTTCTGGTACAAATGTGCCATTAGCCTTGGGATGTGTAGGAAATGTTAATGTTAAAGATTCAGAAATTTTCTTTTTTCTTTCAGGTTCTGGTCACCGCCGCAAGCCTGATCCTCCTGCTCCTGACACTACCTGTGATGTGGCCTTTGCTGCAGACACTGTCGGTATGTACTTCATTCTCTCTCCAATAGCCCAAAGCACACCTTCATTCATAAACGTTATGTACGACAAATCTGACACAGAGTTAGAATTTAAATTCCATGTCTGTCAAATTTGCTAGAATAATGGACAATATAACTGTTAAATCTTTCACTGCCACAGCCACTCCATACAGTACACTTTGCGGGTATGCACCTGATGGCAAAAAGACAGTTAATTTCTGTTTAAAAAAAAAATCTATTTTGAAATAATTATTTTTGCCAACAAGTCAGCATCTGTGGACATGGAGAGCTTGTACGGTTCATCGTCGAGACCTTCTGACTTCAATTTGTTTTGATAAATACAACATGTTTACTCAGTTTCTCTGTGTCCACTGTATTTGTTTAGCCACTCAGTCCGAACAAAAGGGGTGTTGCCCAGGGCAACATGATGAAAACACATATCGTATGTTGTAAAAAAAAAAAAAAAAAAGTATTGTCTTTGAGTATTTCATTATATTTTACAGAATGTTTTCTACAAGATCTCCAGCACTCACTGGATGATGCTGGTGATGAGCAGGAGGTATCAAGAGCTACTCCTCAGTCTTCCTCCAACTGGAGCATGAGGAAAAGCGTGTTGTCGGAGAGCTGGAGGGCGGAGAGACCACGTCTTCTAAATAGTCTTGTTTCACAAGAATATGTGGCCTCAAACATCTGCCAACAGTGCAGGAGCAATCCAGCTTTCATCCGGTGTCGGGACTGTAGACCACGCCCCTTCCTATGTGCAGAATGTGACGTCGTCGTACACTCCAAACACGTCCTGCATAACAGGGATGGAATGACAACTGGATTCTTTAAGCCATTGCCTGCAACAACTATTGTTGTAGATAAGGCTCTTTGTGGTAAGTTGTGGCTTATACAACATAGTACACATAATGTATTCCCCCTTTTTCCAACTTCTTAAGCTCACTAGTTTGACTATTTAAATAATTTATGTGGATGCTCTTGTCAGTCAGCTTTTCGAGTGTCTGTTGAGTATGTTTCGGTAATGAACTGTATGGCCAGTGAGCCTTTTTCATAATTTAATTTTCTCTTATGAAGTCTGTAAGTGGTTCCAGAAATCTTTGTCTCATTGCAATGTTCTATTTCCCATGATAGTAATTCATATGTATAATCTTTTTCAGAGCGGCTTGTACCTCTGGAGATGCCTGAGCAAATTTGCAATTGCTCACCAGGGTCATTGAGGGTCAAAACAGGAAAGGCTGTTGCTGTGGTCACAATGAATGGTGAGGATGTAAAGAACTTTGATTTTGTCCCGTTTGAGAAGAAACGTCCTTGGGCTCCCAGAAAGGCGCTATACATTCAAGTTATTATTTATTATTATGAAATCTGAAAGGCTATTGAGCAATGTATGCCACATTACAAAAATACATGCATTACAGTGAATGTGTTTTCCTTTTTGTAGGACGATATGATCTCAGCATGCCTGAATTGGCTTGTGAGTCATGTCAAGCCAACTGGAGTGCAGGACTGGAGGACCTCATTAAAAATGAGTACTGGCCTGCTACTATTCATTTCGCCACACTATATTCTGTGGATATCTTCTATTCCTTTGAGGAGATGAAGATGGCAGCACCAGGCCTATCCTGCCAGGCATTCCTAAGGATGCTGGACCAGAGAACTGTCCGCTTTGGCCGTGTGAGTGTTGAGGTCTTTTTTAAATATTTTATTTATTTAAAGAGGACAGCGCACCTTAATGAATTTGCACATTATTAGAAGTTGTTTTTCTTGTTTTGAAACAGACTGGGAAGGTCTCCCCTGACAGCTTCCAGAAGAGTTTTTTTGAGTGGGAGGCTGTCAGGTATGAGGTGGACAACATTTGTAAGGAGGACCCCTTCAACTGTCCTGCATGCACCCCTAATATGCTTGCGGTAGCTGTCGATGGAAACCGCAAGCATTACCGTTTCCGGAATGCAGCTAGGTACTCCAAATGTGTATAATGTCATGTGTGTTTGTAGTAATAAAAACCATAACTCTTTAATGTTCACCAAGTAGCCTAACCTTAAACTGTAAGATACTGTATCTTAAACTGCTGTGCACCCTTTTGTTATTTAGATCTGAGGAGCAGGCCATTTTTGAAGGTGCCTTCATAGCAAAAGATGAAGATGTTGCCGCATTTGTGGACTACATCCACAACACGACCAAACACGTAAGACTGGAGACACAACACACACATATGTGTGTGTATATATATATATATGTATAAAGTTAAGCTGAATCTGTGGACCACCTGTATCAACTGCAGGTCTCTGGAAGAGGTGTTTGTGGAGGGGAGTGGTCAGCAGCCAGGGAGACCTCCCAAAGATCTGCCAGTAAAATTGATGAGGAAGGACTGGAGCTGGCAGTGTGTCGTCATGGGGTGCTCCTCCATGCTTTAAATATGTACAGGGGAGAAATTTTTGCCTATCCCCTGTACCTGCAGGAGAAAGTTGCCAGTAGGCAAGTAACCTTTTTTTGTATGGATGTCACCTGCAAATATTGGCCATACGTACAAAAAGTGGTGAAAAGCTGCCCAGAGCTCCGGCACCTCCTTGGCATGAAGCCGTTCCTATCTGTGTTTCATGCCAAAGCCCATGACTTCAAGTGTGAGGTAAATAAATATTACCATGTAATGTAATCATATCTGAACACCTGGATATGAATGTCAACAGCTTCTCTATATTGCTATTTTCTTATTCAACCAGGTGAAATGGAGTGGGGCATATCAGGAGGGAGCCGGCTCAACACTTGGGGAGGAAGTAGAGCAATGCAATGCCTTCCTGTCCAGGATAGCAGTGACCACCAAACACATGTCAAAAGCAGGTGAGATGACCACATACTGCATTAGTTAGTTCAAGTGTAATAAGTAAGGATAGTAATGGTAAATATTTTCTGTGTTTACAGGGCGCACAGACATGCTCACTCTCATGGCCATGCGCTGGAATCACCAAAAGTTCCATAATTTGGCCATGTCACTGAGCCACCGATACCAGAAGGTAATGACATGATGTTTTTTTAAAGATGTTTAAGGGCCTATTCACACCTGTGGTTGTTCCGATACAGTGACTGAAAATATTTTCGGCCGTTTGTGTTCTCAGTGTAACAGCTCCATACATTCCAAAGTTGTAAACAGTAAATTAAAATCCGGGTCTGAACCACAGTTCAATCACTGACAGTTTGAGTCTTTTGTCACAAGACAACTTCAACCAGAACAGACCTCGTGTAGCCTGTCTACTTTTTTGGCCCAAATTCGACCTGAACTCTGCAAAAAAAAAATCTAAATAAACCGACTGGAGTGTCCTCGACCCGAACCTGCACATTGGGTTGCCCAAGTCTGAACCTGCACACCTGGACGTTGAGAACCACTAAAGATCAGCTGCGTGTAGCCTATGTAGCCTTGTGTGTTGTGTTTGTTGCTATGTCGACCAGGGCTCGGATAGAATTGAGTCAAGAACAACTCTCCCAAGCTATCTCTGCCCGATTGTTTTGTTCGGCATCCACTGCAATTGCTGTGTTCACATATGGCCAAACAAACTGATCTATGACAAAAGTGTTCCCTTCAGAAGAACTGGTCCAAATGATTCAGGTGTGAAAGCACCCTAATATTCCATGTTTGCAATACTTAAAGCCATGGGCTGAACATTTTTTTCTCACTTATTGTCTATTGTCATTTTAGACTACGAAAGCGTTGCACAGCCAGTTGCAGAACCTGGAGTCCATGAAAGCCCAGTTGGCAGTGACAGAGAGCCAATTGGAAGACTGGGTCAACGATGTGAAGGACTGGGCAGAAGGTGAGGAAATGGTCACAAGTAATAATGGATAAGTTCATTTTAGTTCTGAATTCAAAATAACACCCCTGCCCACAAAGTCCAGCCAACATATTGTATTGTAATGCATTTTCTGTTGTTGATCAGTCCCGTATGAATGTGATTTTAATATGGCTCATTTCTCTATTATTTCCATATACAGTTGTTGACATTGTTGACAGCTGGAGTACTAGAGTGTTGTGTGTTACTTTAGAGAAATGACCCACCCTTGTTTTTATTTAGTTCATCTCGGGCATGTCAATTGATCATCATCATCACACATCATCTTAGTTCAATAATACAATACACATGACCGGAGAAGCCGAAGCTTATCGATTTTTTTTTACATGATGTTTATGTGATTGAATGTGTTACATGATGTGATGCACTGTACTATGAAGGGTGCTATATAAATAACGTTTTACTTACTTACTTACTTATTATCTCATTGCAGAGTTGTACAGCTCTAATGATTCTTTTTCTGTTTTTGTTTTGTTTTTCTGTGATTACCCGATCGATGCAGACTTAGTTTTATTATCCAAATTATCAAAGAAATGCTTTAAATTGAGATGATTGATTCATGCTGCATTGCATAATGTGCAAGTTAGTTAAAGTTAAGTGAAACCATCTACTTTTCCTTTGCTGCAGCAACAACAACAACCACCACCGATGATGCTGATGCCTTGGCCAGCAGAATTGAGGTGTTGGTGGCAAGCATCAAGAGGCGGTTGCAGCGTCTGTACAGAGACACTGACGGAAACAAAGCCCGTGCCAGGATCCGCCGCAAGATCCGGGAGGAGAAGGGGCTCCTCACTTCTGTGGTGGAGCAATACAATAGGATGGTTCCAAGCTCAGAAAATGTGTGCTTGGAAACCATTCTGTCAGAAGAGGCAATGTGGCCGTGGCAGCTACCATACAGTGGTAGGTACACTAATCTATTGAATGCATTCAACAAATCTGACATATAATGAATGCAAACCCATAAAGTCTCAAATGTATCCTTTAAATACATGACAGTGACCCAAGTCCATGTCACAAATGCATTTCAGGCTCTATCGATCTAAGGATGAAGAGGCGGGCCTTTGACCTCATCATGTTGGTGAAGCGGCTTCAGGAGGAGAAGACCATCCTTGTCAAGGAGATGGGCCATCACTGGCAATTTCTTTCTAGTCGTGGCAGTGCCTTGAGAGAAATGTACTGCCAGCTTTCTGGTGGTACAATGAAAAGTATGCATTTAAATAATCTATTACATAAACATACATAAGCATTGATGACAATTGATAAAGTTACTAACACAAGATGTATGTTATTGTACTTTGAAGAATCTCAGTGGGGCCTAACTGAAGATGGGATGAAAGGCCTGGGGAGCATCATCCTCAGAAAGCTGTCTGAGATCAGAGAGATGAAGATAAGAGCAAGAAACTGCTACCTTCAAGTCTTGGTTGGCGAAGAGGACGTTGACTTTGAGAGTGACTCTGAGATTTCAGATGATGAACATTAAGGGCGCACTCACACTAGGGCCAGTTGTTCCGTGCCGTGCTGAAGCCCGAATGCCCCCCCTGCTCAGTCCCCCGCTGGCCCGCACTCACACTACCTCAAACCCAAGCGTGCTGGGTTTTTTAATTGTTTGACCGGTTGTCATGGTAATATCTTGAAGTTCAATCAAAGCGCCGTCAACTAGCGATGTTTACAGCACAACGTAATCGTTAATTGACAGTTGTTTACACGCGGCTGCAGACACGTGGTGGATAACGAGCCCGCAGCGTGTTACGTGTGCACATTCTGCCCAAGCACACCTCTCCCAACCGTGCCGGGCCTGGGAAGTGTACACTCACACTAGCAATAGAATCTCGACATTAGTAAGCAAACGGGATTGGGCACGGTATGATTTCGCAGTGTGAGTGCACCCTGATTGACACCAAGGATGGAAATTAGCACCAGTCAAATGCTGGTAGAATATTCCAGTGGTTGTTATATTTTCTTCACTCACTCACTACTCACCACAATCTATTGGCTGAGTGGCTGGTAAAATCTTAACATTCAGTGGCCATTTGCACTGGGCACAAAAAAAGGTCATTTTGTATGTGTATGACACAGAAAAATACTTATTTACCTTATAAAATAAATTTAACCTGTTGCTGCAATATTTTGTATCTACAAGAACATTGTCTGGTAAAACAACTGAGTGGTTGTTTTTGGCATCCATCAGCCACAGTGGCAGGTAGACAAGAAATTTCCAACCCTGATTGACACCTTTCCATCTTGAGGACAGTGTTGTTCAATTATTGTTGTAAAAGTAGAAATGTTTTGATCCCTCTGATATGTTAGCAAATGACATCAATAGTTTATTACAAAATCATCTGTGGAGGACCACATGGAGGAGGTATGCTGTATACTGTAAGCTTGTTTTAATAGCCTTTGAAAGAAAATGTGACACTGCTCATAAAATTGCTCATTTCCAAGAATATGTGACAAATCATCATGCAATGGAATCTTCTTCAATTAGGCCCATTGAGCCACGTCATCCAATAAAGGATTCTTACACTGTCTCTGTGTATCAAATCTTGTAACATGGTGGCTGTTATCTGAAGGGGATGAAGACGGGGTTATCAAACTGGACTTTACATCTCTCAAACCATGCTCGCACAAGACCAAAAATGTAATAAAATAACACAACTGATACTGTAATTTTTAATTAAGTTTTACTAAGAGTGTGTTTTTCCTAGGTAGGCTACTGATTTGTTGGTAAACTGTGGAATAAAGAAGTAGCCTAATGAAGAATCACTTGGAATCTCCAGCTCTATACCGAAACACACACAAATGATTATTACCCTATCATAAATTAGTTGTGCATTGTGTCATGCTCCAAACGAAAAAACACAATAGTCAAGACCATGCTGCAGAGAGTGAGACTAAAAAGACACAAAGCAGGCTCTAATTTTTTGAGAACACTCAGGACATCTGTAATGTAATGCTGCACATGTTCTATCAGTCCAATGTTATATTCTTGGCCATTGTCTGCTGGGGTAACAAAATTAGGGTCAGGACAGGAACAGAATAGACAAGCTCATCAAGAAATGTTGGGAGATGGGAGAGGGAGTGGAGCTGGTAGAGGCTGTGGTTAAGTGGGGGATGTAGTGTAAACTGAAGGCCATCCTGGGTGACCCCCAACACCCTCTAGGCCTACACAGGACTCAAAGGTCAGAGGAGCAGTGAAGTAATAAGCTCATCTCCTTGACCTTCTGGACAGAAAGATTTAGGAAATCAGTAATTCCTTCTGCCATCAAAATGATGCTTATTACAATGTAATATCCTATAACCAACAAACGTAAGGCCTTCCTCCAGTAGGTTATCAAAAATATTACAATCAGACGGTGACTGCTATTGATCATTATTTCCACAGAAATAAATTAAAAACAACAACAAATAAACAAATGGCTTCATTTCACTATAGGCTTTCAAAGTGCTGTCTGAAACTAGACCTAGACTGACTTTTGCCCATGTAATGAAAAAAACTAAAAATTTGTCATAGAGCTGAACCAAATACATAGTTGGAAAAGTCTCAGCCTGGAGAAGCATCAGTATGAAAACTCAAGGTGGCTCAGCAACAAAGGGGTTACAGACATGGGACCAGGTTAGAAAGCTTGGACCCAAGCTATCATGTAAAATCAGTCAGCGTTAGTGAGCTCTATCAAATAGGCAAAATCCCTTCATCCATTTAAATATTCAATATTTAGATTCTAATTACACAAATGTTTTGAGCAATCCCTTAAACTCCCATGTGTACCCCAAACACAATAATATAAATACATTAACAAATAAGCAGACAGTGGGTTGTACAGTAAAAAGATGTATCTCATAAATGTATGAAATACAGCCAAAATTGTATTTACACTGCATCTGTATGATCTTTGTGAAGAACAAGTAACGATATTGTTTTATTTTGTTATTTCGTGTATTTTGTAGCGTTTAATCGTTCTTCCGGTTTTCAGAATAAAACAACTCTAATTCTCATAATGGAATAATGTACAATTAAAACTAATGCCCTTAACAATTACATATCGTATTGTTGACCTATCAGTCACAACTTCGTTTTTTGTGTTCTTGTTAAAGATATCATTAAAACAAAACTGACAGATATTTGGATGTGCTATTTATACTGAAGGACCGGACGTTGCCAAATCTGACGGGTAGCCAGATACGGTGTAACACCTGATCGCATCGCGCGCTTTTCCTCTCGGTAAGTATCAAAGATATTGAATAAATGTTTATAAACCGTCTTTCGTAGTATCAAGTAACCTACAATATTAACCCCAAACCGATGGAGTCAGACTAAGACATGCTACACTGCAATTCTGAATTCATTAGCTTAGCCTAGAACTTGTGTTGGAAATTGTCATACCAAAAAGGCTAATAGGACAACAATGTGGCTGGTAGGCCTAGATTTCAGACAAAAAGAGTAATCATGTAGAATGGATGGGTGGCTGTTGAATTTGATCATGTTACCACAAAAATGAATAAAGTGAATGAATTTCCCACCCTGGCCCGAAGAATATCAACATTTCGTCTTTTCAAATTCAACTTAATTTGTCACATAAAATCATACAGATAATTAGGGGAAAGTGAGATTTCAAGTTGTGATGTAGTTGCAGTTACCTGTCTTGTGTTACATTATACCCCAAACAGCATAGTGTGGTGGCAAAAAATGTTGTTCCTTCACCAAAGTATTTAAAAAAGGATGACTGGACACGTCAGCTGTCTTTCCGTAGTTTTAATAAAGGGCATTCATGAATGGAGTCACACACACAACCGAACGGGAGTACAGTCAGTGAGCGAGTGAGCTGAAGAAGTTTAGAGACACGCTATCTTATAGTTCAACAAAGCTTTGAACAGACAAAATATATGGCGCCATGCCTGGCTTCACCCCCTGATAGTGAGAGTGGTAAATCTCCACAGGCACTGTGTCAAAGAGATCCTTCAGGTCCTGACCTCGGGCCTGCTCTGTGTGGATATTGCTTCCCCTGATAAGGCCACATAAATTGTCATCATAGGAATGTTCACTCGAATAACATGTTTGTGCCCTAGTCTTAAAGCATATAACATGCTATGCCAAAATTTCCCATTACATTCCACCCTTTTTAGCATTTTTATGCTAAACCAAACAAGAAACAGGAAATTTTTGTACTGAATTACCCCATGACCTTTGGTGCCCTGCCCCGCACCAGCCAAACGCCAGCACCCCCAGTCTCCAACTCGGGAGTTTACAGACCCCAGGCAGAGGACCCCAGGTCACAGGCACAGAAGAGCCAAAACCCCTCCCCTCACTTTACAAGAGGAGGGTAAAAGACTCATCCGTCTAGCTGCTCTTAACTTAAGATAAAAAGGGGAAAAACCTCGAATATGATGAGGAAAAAATCCCATAATTAATACTAAACTAATCTACTTCAAATAATATGCAGAAGACCCAGAATAACACAAAACAAATCAAGTCAAACTGTGAGACTAAAAAACGTAAGGAAAAAGATTTAAATCATAACACGGTGTAAGCTGATAAATCAAACATCTCCAAAAACCCATGATCGTTGTTCAACTATAAGTAGAAATCACTAACCTTGATTACACAAGCGTAATTAGACTAATAATAAAAAAAACAAAATGTAACAGTTCTTTTCACACGTCCTGGCACACAGTTCTCCATGAGTTAACCCCGTCGTGACAAGGCTAACGCTTGATTCCCTCTCATACATCAACAGGACATGACCGCTCCAATACAGTTCAGAACAACACGCATAAAACATAAGTTGCACATCAGTGAGGAATGATTAAGGCAAAATACAAAGTTAAAGCAACTCATCGTCCTCCCCAGAAGGGGGGGAAACCCACTCGACATTCCAGTCCACCACTGATGTCACCAATGGTACGAATAACCAAAAACATGAAACAATCAGAGATATCAAAACTGTGTTTGTGAAATTCAGACTTTCAGCACCGTCATGTCCAGCAGTAGAAACAAAATCACAAGCAATGATAAAATACTACTGTTAAAGATAAGCAAAAACATCAAACCCACACATATAGCAATGCATGAAAACCAAACATGGTGTTTTGTGATTATCCTAAACTGAAAACATAAAAAAACAACTTTATTGGTTACATCACTCAATGTGAAAAATTATCAACACTGAATATGGAAACTTAAAGCAGATATCATCGGCACGGCCGTTTCGGCTAATGCTGTGTTCAAGGCAGGCTTTTGAAACCGTAAGTTACAGCTTCAAGTCACAACTACGACTTGGTAGCGTTCCAGGTAACCCGTAGCTCGTGTTTTTACCGTCCTGTTGTCTGTGAAAGTTCCCTATAACGGCCACTCGTAACTTCCGACCCGTGAACTCGTACCAGATCGAACTGGTATGACTTCACAGGAAGGAAAAACACAAAGTACGAGTTTCCTTGAACGCACCATGAGTTAGCAGCCCCCGCCCTTGTCAGGCATCAATTGGTCCTTGTGCTACGTCACCACATTCACGCGCATCCCTTGGCTGCACACACAGCCCTTCATGCCGTTCTCTCCCCTCATTGGATAACACTTGTATCCCACAAGGAAAATTTTCTCCTCGGGTTACAGCAGAGCAGAGTGACGGAGAGACTCGTGTTTAGGCTGAAATACTTCATGTAAGTGATTGCTGACGGAAAATAGGACTATTTAGGACTTATATTAACAAAAACATTCCACTGATATCTGCTTTAAAGGAGCTCATCCTGCAACTCTGTAGTTCTTGTGAGAGTGAGAGTGATCCTAAAGTCAATGTTTATGAGAATTGAAACCTGCGACCATATCAGGTCACATCTGAAGATGTCCAAGTTGTCGTCCCACATTACCTGTCGCCATCACAGGTTATCCACGTGCTGATGTACCCAGAGACTGCTCTCTGGGTGTAACAGTGAACAAACTGCGCTTCTCTGAGTAGTAGGATTTGTGGTCCTTTGGGAAAAGTGGAGTTGTTCTCAAAACAACTGTGGAAACACTCCCGGAACAAACCTTCAGCCCCTCGTAACTCACAACAATTGCGTTGAATCCTCAGCCGTTCCTCTGTCGGGTTGTGAGCTACGAGTGCAGGGCCATTTCTTTCTGGGTAAAAGCAATCATTGCCCCCAGAATTTTAGGAAGAGGTGTTCAACGGCACAGAGTTACCTTTCTCATGTGACAGGGCAGCGCAAGCACGGCAGCTTGCGTTGGTCAGCACCCTTGCAGCTCTCATCACTGCCCTGCATCCAACGTTGTCCTCCAGCTCGATGTTGTGTTACTCACAGTAACAGCAGATGTCTTCACCAGAATGCAAAGCGTGTGGTGTAGATTTGTGGTCTGGGTGAGGTGAATCTGTCATGACGTTGTTGCTCGTCCTGCGGTTGTAGATGTCCTTCAGTAACAGCACCGACAGCCACGCGGTGATGGAGATAACCAGCAGGAAACTGGTCGCCACCCTTAGGCCGCACCCGAGCTGCTTACAGGGATGTCATGGTCGTTCACCACGATGTAGTCGCCTGACCTGCGGTCACACAGCTCTGTCTCTGCTGGCCCTGTAGGGCAACCTCCACCTGTTGGTAAAATTTATACGGAAAAACAAACAACAGGAAAAAACAAACAGACAACAACGAGAATGCACAATACCACATCATTCATCCACACACTGGCCAGTGATTCCATACATACTTCAATCATTCAATCATCAGTCATCCCCCCATTTGACACATGGTTCAACCCATGTGTCACCTTCACACTGGAGGAAAATGTAAACAAGGGAGAAAAAACAGCACAGATTGCCCTCGCCCAGAGACAGTCTTATCAAACGGGTGGCGTCTGCCAGTGTCAGCCACAACTGTGGGGATGGAATCAGGGATGTTAGAGAAAAACAACTGGCACAACATGTGTGAGACAAGAAATAGCCTTGAAGCTACATGTGCAGCTGCATTCGTCCTGGTAAGACCTAAAGAGGAAAGGGGTCAATGTCGTTAATGTGGACTGTAGCACAACAAGGTGTTCGTTTGGCATCAGAATTTCATCTAAAAACACCATCTAATGCTGATCATTTAAGTTCCATTGAAGTTGTCTCCATTCACCCCAATGTGTTCAACATCCTGAAAATGAACATTATACAAAGAAAAACAGAAGTCAGAAAACATGTAATGCGTAGAGTGTCCTTTAACTTTGGCCTGCGGGAGCAAACAGATATGGTTGCCACATAATGTGGCTTTCCGTCGTCAGCCGTTGGCAGAAGAGTAACAGGGTTAAAAAACAGTACGTGACAGAAGGCAGAATCCCTCCTTCTCGTCAGTCCTGGTCAAAGGTCATCAGTCCAAGTACTGGAGGTGCTTTGTAAAGCTACTTTTAAAGTCACTACAACACTTTGATAGCCTCCACAGTCGTCAGTGTCAAACCTAAGTGACAGGGTCTGAGCTTTAGGCCTTGTCCATAAGCAATTGCTGCGAATGGTGCCTAAATTACTGGACAAACGAGCGACCCATTGTCTGCTAGCTTCTCATGGCCAAAAATTATATCACTTTAATGAATTTACAGAATTGAAATTTATTTTTATTTTTTTATTTTTTGATGAGGGGGATCCTCCCTCTGTTAAGATCATGTGACCCAAGGTGTGACCTCTGTGGCAACAAACCACATTTTGGACAGGCTGGCCTCTTGCCCCTGTTCAACCAGATGGGTCAAAAGAGCCAGAGCAGCTTTAACTCATCTCTCTCTGGTCTCACTTGCCATCAAGATACCATCATCATTGTGCAACAAAGCACGTTTCTCTGGCAACACCAGAGGCTCCAGGTTGTCGCTCAGAGTAAAGCAATAAATCGTTGAAGAGTTACACCAACCCTGACACAACCGAGCAAAACACATACACCTTCCCACCAAAACAAAAGACAAAACCAAAATTGACTGTCAAACTTGCATGAAAGCGTTTGAAAAGATCAACAACTAAAAACCATTTACTATGTGTTGGAATTTCAAAACAAAATAGTGTACGGATTCTGTACCATCGGCGCCCTGGCCTGCACAGCAACATTGACAGCCTGCAGGTCTTGCACAAATCTCCACTCCACAGGCTCGCCCTCAGGTCGAATCTTATGCACCAGAAAAAATGGGGGTTCTCACTGGAGAACCAGCACATGGTACAATCACACCAGCTTTCAACAAAGCATCATACACAGGCCTAATGCCTTCACTTGCATCATGTCTGAGGGGATAGTAGTCACCATAGGGCCTGTAGTGTGATAAAATTGTCATAACCACAGGCTCACAATTTTTTAATTAATCAGAAAAAGAGAAAAGAAAAAAAAACATAATGTTTACTTCTTGCCCCGAGACGACTGAGAATACGCTTTAATGCCGAGATCTGTTTAACGGACTTAAACACTTTTCTTGTCAATGTGAAATTTGGGATAATCAAAAGATATGATTTAATCCACAACTTCGACATCATGATTCAACAATTTGCAATTTGCCCTCAGGACTTCATTAAAGTGCACCTGAGGATCAGCCATCCAGTGTGAGGAAGCTTTCAGCTTCTGCACCTTATGATCCAAGTTTGTACTGTACATGTATGATATCCCAATGAGATGTGTGGTTCAGATTGATGAGCCTACAAAAAATTCGCCACTTGTGTTGGCAATGTCAATGAGTCAATAAATTTAACATTATCTCACAATAGTCTATTTCAATTCAAACAATCTTTGTCCAGCATTATTTCATCAATGATACTTTTACTGTCATAATAGGAGAGTATGTGTGTACTGCAGCGCGGGCATGTGACGTCAATGTGAGTGTGTGCGTGTGTGTGCTCGGAGCTGCAGCACAACAGAGCAGGGGGAGAGTCACTTTCCCCTTTAACATGAGTTGTGTGTCGGGGTGGTGGAAAAGCATTGATAGTTTTTTACCCTTATCTCACTTATACCCCGTTGGTGTACAAATCAAAGATAACCCTAACAAACAAATAAAATCATTTTTCATCAATTTAAACCTGGAAATGTTTCCCAAATTAGGATCAAATGCATTTTAGTGGACCTGTGTATCTTAAAAAAAAAATCAAAGGAAAATTTCCCACCCACACCAACTTTCTACTAAGACGTCTCGCTGAATTTAAGCTATTTCTCACGAAATGCACAGCCTGCTTAACTAGAATTAGTGGCCCCGGACTCGACCCGACCGAGATATTCCAACATGTCTATCATCATTGTGTACCTAGGTTCTAGTTGTGTGTGTTGTAGTTCTGCTTCGAGGCGCTGAACTGTTTCTAGCATGAGCTCGGTTTCAGTGTTGGTGTTTGGGTGTGCAACATGTGTCTGTGTATCAGTGTGTGTGTTAGTGTAGGTGCTCTCACGTGTCTCCAGCGCGCCCCCAGCTGCCGGCCCAGTGTCTCCACCAGACTCTTCCCGGCTCCCACCTCCACCATACAGTCTGTCCCAATTCACCCTCTCTCTCCTCTCATTGGGGCAGTACCGTGCCCAGTGTCCTATCTTGCCACACCGAAAGCATCGGCCCCCCCTTTCGTTGCCGCGACCTGCTGCTCCGCGTCCGCAGCCGGCATGGCCCCGGCCTCGGTTCTGAGACCTGCGTCGCGGGTGGAGTTGGTGGTCGCGGCCACAGCTGCCCCCTCTGTCACCACTGTCCATGTTCTTTATCAGTTCTGCAGCCAAGACTGCTTCAATGGCATGAGCCTTGACTTCGTCCAGGCTTACACAGTATACCAGTGGCGACTGTGCACAGACAGCATGTTTATCAGCCACTGTCCATGGCATGGACACGGGCTGCTCACATTGTTCTTTTCCCCGGGCTTGGGGAGCGCCGGGCAGGGTGGGAGCTGCTGCTGCTGATGATGATGATGAGGAGAAACATCCTGAAGTGACGATGAAGGTGGGGGTGGAGGTGGATGGCACGGTGCAGTCGAGTCCAGGTCTGGATCCAGCTTCAGACACCGGGGCACGGTCCTGTTGGAGCCCTGCCTACACTCTGCTTCACACATCCACATGTCAAAAGCTTTCCAATTTATCCTAATTCCCTTCTTGCTTTTATTATTCCGACGCAGCAGTCTCGCATTTAAAGCCTTTAACTCTTCAACGCTCAGGCTGCCCATTTTTGGAAATTTAAATTCTCTGACCCACAGACCTAATTGGGCTATGGCTTCCTCTCCATAGTTATCTGTCATGTACTTTATATTTGGGGCTTCGTAATCTGGTCCCTCGGATAGATTACATCCAGAGGGTTTGCTTTGTTTCGTTCCCATGATTGTATTCTCTCAGACGTTTGCAAGTTTAATTTTCACAAAGAAAACCAGTAGGCCACTCAGATTTAGATTATTTTACTTACTCATTGTTAAATTTGAATCTTTAAAATCTTTAAGCATAATAAATTTAGATTTAATTTCAGAATAACCGCAATTTAGATTATTTTCTGTTTTAAAGAAAAGAGAAGAGTAGCACTGCTAAATTTTAATTTTAATTTACTCTTTAACTTTAACCGGATTCCAACTTTAATTATTTTCTCAAAATTAAATTGTAGTTCTCCAGACAGTCAAAATTGTTATGCCAAAAAAAATTACTCCTTACTTCTCCTTACTCCACCTGTCTTAGTGTTATTAGCCCCTAAGTGCCTCAGACCCGGTCTGGCTTACTGCAGGTTCCCAGAACCTGAAGCCCCAAGTTCCTCGACTTGAGGGAAATCTACCACTCTCTGACACTCGACCTCCAGCCCACAGGAAACCGAGTTGTCCGGCACATCTGCCGACTCTACTGTCAATTCAGTAGGTAGAGACGGGACTTCAATTTCGGCCGTTTCTTTTCTCAAAACTCACCAGAAAAAGACAGCGAGGTGTTTTCTGTAGCCACCGAGTTCGTTGGACCCCGACCGGTGAGGGGACTCTCAGTCCTCTGGACGTCAGGCCCTCTTCTCAACCTTCCTTGACGGGGGAGTCCGAGGTGTGCGCTTTAATCACCTTCGGTCCAGAAACGAAAAATCCGCTCACAGATGGGGTCCCTTCGTGGTCGCCAAATTGTGGTGGCAAAAAATGTTGTTCCTTCACCAAAGTATTTAAAAAAGGATGACTGGACACGTCAGCTGTCTTTCCGTAGTTTTAATAAAGGGCATTCATGAATGGAGTCACACACACAACCGAACGGGAGTACAGTCAGTGAGCGAGTGAGCTGAAGAAGTTTAGAGACACGCTATCTTATAGTTCAACAAAGCTTTGAACAGACAAAATATATGGCGCCATGCCTGGCTTCACCCCCTGATAGTGAGAGTGGTAAATCTCCACAGGCACTGTGTCAAAGAGATCCTTCAGGTCCTGACCTCGGGCCTGCTCTGTGTGGATATTGCTTCCCCTGATAAGGCCACATAAATTGTCATCATAGGAATGTTCACTCGAATAACATGTTTGTGCCCTAGTCTTAAAGCATATAACATGCTATGCCAAAATTTCCCATTACAATAGCTACTGTGATCATGTAATAGGCATATCAAATACATATCCTTAGCCTATATTCTGAGGTAGAGAATACTGGTCTAAAAAAATGTTGTATCTGACTTGTTTATTGTTTTCTCTCAACAGGTCCTTCAAATTAATCATACACATACACATTTTTTCACGTTTCATACACACACACACATGCACACACTCAAATAGCCTATAACCAAAAGCACTTTTAAGAGCTACATCCCTACCCATTGTTGTCTGTGAGTCCCGTAGGCGTGTGTTCCTGTCTTAGTCCTTTTTACGTTTTTGTTTGTTCTGTCTGTCCATCTTCCACTTGTTTATTTAGTGTCTCTCTGTCACTATGACACCACCTAAGTTCAGGCCCTGCCCATCCTGTGACACCCCAAATCAGGCCATAAAAAAAACATGCAGTGCCTGTTTTCAGAGTCTCTCTTCAAATCAAAAAAAAAAGGAAAAGGAAGGAGCATACAACCGGCAATGGGCAGAAGGAGTCCTCAAAAACAGGAATCATGGGCGGATTGTTGATTCTGCTCGCATTGCAGTAAGTAAGAATGTTCATATTGCATTTAGTAAACTGAAAGTACACATTTTAACATTCAGCTTGTCATATACAAGGCACAATACTATCTGGTCTTTACAAACATAGTGTTATTGTCTTCTGTCACTTATCTTTTATCTTACATTGACCTGACCCATCTGTCTAATGGGTTAATTTGATTAAGCAGTGTGGCTAACTAATGTGTGCCAACTGCTTTTGTTCTTTACAGGTGAAGAAACTTGAGGCAATAGGCTATAAGCCAATTTTATTTATAGGAAAAAACAAAAACAAAAGGGCCGCAGGGAAGTGGGATGCAGATATTATGACACATCTGCCCCCCACTCCTTACACTAAAGTGCTTCTGGAGAAGATGCAGAGGGCTTATGAGTTCATCTTGAGCAAGGGTAAGAGTATTTGCTTCAGATATGACTATTATGAAAATATGGGATTGTCTATGTTAATATGTTAATAGATTTTTAAGGAAAATAAACTTGTATTGGGACAACCTCAACAGAAGAGCAGCCCAACAGCCCTCCAGAAGAGCAGCTCAATGCCACGACCGAGGAGCAGCACACGACCGAGGAGCAGCACGGCCCCCCAGAAGAGCAGCTCAATGCCACGACCGAGGAGCAGCACGGCCCCCCAGAGGAGCAGCTCAATGCTGGCATTGAGAAACAGCCCGTCAGCCCGGCAGAGGAGCAGCTCAATGCTAGCATTGAGAAACAGCCCGTCAGCCCGGCAGAGGAGCAGCTCAATGCTAGCATTGAGAAACAGCCCGTCAGCCCGGCAGAGGAGCAGCTCAACGCTAACATCAAGAAACAGACCGTCAGCCTGCCAGAGGAAGAGACCGTTTTCATCTTAAATCTTGTCCCTGTCTCTCCTAAATCTTCTACCTCTTTTTCACCTCCTTCCTCTTCCACTGAAACAGTGGAAGAGGTCAGTGGGCCTCCACCAGCTGGCCCTCCAGCAGCCGGGTCTCTCCTAAACAAATCTTTTCCTCCTCCAAACACCAAGTCAAGAAAGAGGAACAGACAGACTTCGATTAAGGAGGGGCCACAAGTGAAGAGGCCAAGAAAGGGTAAGTTTTTTTTGCATGGTATGTGTTACTCCATATACTATTAGACTTGGGCTGTTATTGAGAAATACTTTGATAAATAGATAAACTCACTGACACGTTTGAATTTCTAAGATAAATAAAGTTTATTTTATTCTTTTTGGATGGCAAATCCAGCCTTCATTTGTGTCACCAAACCATTACACAGTACACCAGCCAGCCAGTGCACTGTATTTAACCATTTTTTATTGAACTATATGGTTTTTTTTTTTAGTATTTTTTAGTATTTATTTATTTCGCACAACACACATGACATTAGTAGACAGAGCAGAAAAGAACAGAAGCAGATGTGTGGAGCGCCAGGTCTCCCAAGAAGCTATTTAAAGCTTATGGCGGGAGCCTCAAACGTAATACTAACGTATTACATATTCATACAATCATGATAGAAAACAAGACAAAACATACATCACAGAAATGACAGAGACAATGAGACAATACATAATACCAAACAATGCATATCATACAATCACAAGACAGATCAATAACTCACAATAGACAAAGACATAAAACAGACATACCCAGATTACGATGGTAAATATGAGTTCAGAAGTTGCACCTTTAACCTTTTCTTGAAGACTGTGATAGAATTGGCTGATTTCAGACTCTCATCCAGCCCATTCCAGATCAACGGCCCCCTGGTGGTGATACATAGGCTAGTGGGTTTTAAACGTCTCTTTTTCCCATAAATGAGATGTAAATTTCTGGTATGGTAGCCATGCACAGGGCTGCTGACTGGAATGAGCATAGACAGTTTAGGATTCAGGTTATGTACAACTTGGTAAATCATTGTTGCGTTCTGATGGATGTTGAAATCTGTGAGCCTCAAGAGATTAAGACTATGGAAGAGTGGACGAGTATGTTGGTGGGTATTGTGACGTGGCCAGGTTTAAGGGCCACAATTAATGTTGATGACTATAGGTAACATGGCTTTGTGAAACCCAGTCCAATATATTTGCTTTGATTGACAAAAACTAGAGACAAAGGGCCCTAGTTTGCTGGCGCAGCGCAGGTCGGGCAAGGAAGTGCAGTGGGTCTAATGCAAGTTTGGAGCAGCGTAGACAGGCGCAAAGTCAGTTCGGCAGATTGGCAGATCGCGCTGCGCCAACATGGGTGTGGCGGCGCAGCAGGGGGAGGTGTCACAGATTCAGCTTGGTGAAGTGGAAGTTATGTCTTGCCAACTCTGCGCCGAAAGCAGTCCACCTCAAAGCAGGTCAGATTTCAGCACAGGGCGAAGCGCAGCGGGCAGAGAGGGAGATTGGTTGACTAGCGAACAGTGCACACACGTCAGCAAAACCTCACAGACAGGTTTCCACAGTTCCAGACACATTTAGATGCAATAAATATCCACAATAACCGCTATTTAATGCAACTAATGGAATCAACAGGTGAATTTATATCTATAAAGATTGTCCCGTCACATCTGACGCCAGATCAAAGGCTGTTGGCAGCGTAATGAAAACTCCACCTGAATTAACACAGCAGGGACGAACTGGCACTGAAAAGCAGCTGCGGGTTGTGGACTGTGAGGGTGGTTGACTGCATGTCACCATGTTGAGATGTGATGATCCGCGTTATCTATTTATTTACTTTTTAATTTATCAACGGGCGAGCGACGTCAGGCAGCTGTAATAATCAGATAGTCAGTATATAGTCTACTCAGTAGTCCTCAGAAGGACAGACAGACACACACACACAGACAGAGAGAGAGAGAGCGTTCTTTACGCTGATTCAATCTCTGTTACGGTGTTTGTTCATATTGTGATTAGTGTAGGCTACACCCCTCATCTTTACACAGGGTTTGAATAAATGTGAGTTTCTTTATTAGTTTATTAGTTATTGTTTTTTACACTGGCCAGCGGTTCTCAGTGTATCAGATCAAACCTGATTAAGGATATTAGTAAAGTCATTATTCAGTCACTCTGAGCTCGGACCTCCGGACCAAAACACCTGTTTCCCCTGGAAGAGGTTCTGCCTGTGGCGTCGCTGTCTCCTCCACATGTCAAAGTAGGAAATAATAATAATAAACTTTATTTCTATAGCACCTTTCAAAACCCAAGGTGTTTCACAACATACAATATCATTGAAAAAGTAAGACAATAGAAAACATCATATAGAAAAACAGACAAAATGACAGACTTGCAGCACGCATCGCCCGCGGCTCAGTTAAAGGTGAGGAGAGGAGCTCATTTGATTGGTGAAGATCCGAATCGGCTGTGTTAATCCCACTTCGCGCCTTTCTCTTCTCCTCCTGTCTCCCTCCCGCCCCGTCTCCTCCCTCCTCACCGTTAGCGCCGGTAGGAGGGACAAGGGGAGTGCCTGCGCCAGTCTGCGCTGGACTTCGCTGCCCACGATTCTTGCAAAACGCGCCACAACACGCCTAGTTGGCGAGGCGGACCTGCGCTGTGACCTGACTTCGCCCGATCTAGGAAACTATGGCCCAAACTATCTCCTAGAGTCTATAAGGCCACATTCACATGGAGTGTCTTTTGCATGCATGTTTCAATTGTTTACACACCACGTGTACAGTTACTGTACACGTGGTGTGATGCACCTTTTTCTAATGCCGCGTGAACACTGTGCCATATGATCAGAACTGACCAATCATCTCCATGGATCTGCTTCTTCAGCAGCAACAGTGCAGCCCAGCTCTCAGTGCTTGCCCGCTTTCAGCAGCTCTCTGTCAGCAAGTGACAGCTGTCCTCCCCGGGCCCAGCACTTTACTTTAAACTGCATTTTTAACTGTTTTATCACACATAACATTTCTCCTGTTTCCTTCCTCTCCACACTGACCCTTTGCTGTGAACCACGGACTGACAACAGATAGATTGAGCAGTGAATCCACTGAGAGGGATTTACAGTACTGGAAATCTGTGCAACTCTGTTTTAACTTAGTTTCTGGTTAAGTCATGAAACACACTACTCAAATGTGACAGACAGTATTTGTTGCTTAGTAATGGCAGACACGATCTCTCAAGCACTTTGGAATGTGCTCCAGGCATTTTTAGACACTCCATGTGAATGGGCCCTAAAAGTACAATGAAAGGCAGCACCATCAACTATCAGATAGTGATGGGAATGGCAGTTCTTTTGACTGTGCTGAATAAGTTCATAAAAAAATTATTTATTCAAAAAATGTGTTCAACAAATCACTCATTGCTTAGCAGGAGCCCTGACTGCATAGTTCATACTGTATTTCTCCAATTTCCTGAACTGATACTCAGCAAAACCATCTGTCACTAGGTAATGATTCAGGTTCATAACTCTGTAACATGTTCACCGTACTTACTGAGGGACGGCACACAAAAAAGAGAGACAGTGCATTCACAGACCGTTATACACAAACATTCATGAGAGACACAGCTTTACTTTGAGTGGTAGCCTATATGCACCAAATATTACTACATGGTGAACTTGAGTCCTCTGTGCAAAGTCAATTCACTCAACACTGATGCTACACAGTGTTAGGTAGGAACTTGAGTCTTATAGTGAAGGAATTTATTAGGCTCGGTCAAGGATAACAGAGGAGTCATCAACACAACATAAGGGCGAGATGCCACCTCTAAGTGTCAGATCAAAGGGGAGATGCATTAACATCCTATTGGCTATTGTGCATAAACATTAAGATAAGGGTTCACACCAGCAAGGTGTTATCCAGTTGGTGTTATCATTTAACTCTACAGTGGTGTCTGCAACCGCCAGAGAGTGAGAGTTAAAACGCCATAGAGGGATCATGACTTTGGCCTCAGAGAGAAAGCAAAACCAAACTGTCACTGTCTCCTGCAGTAGTCTAACTGCGTTCACACCAAAAGTGTCACTGAGTAAACAAGAGTCCTGAGTGTCAGTATATTCAGTGAACAAGCACCGTTCCCTCGCAATGAGAGTCTAGAATGCAGTCTAGACCTGCACTAGATTAAACTGTTTTGATCTGGTGTCATAAAATAACACTTTTCTTGTCTTTTCTTGTCTTTTTTTCTAGGTTGCCGAAAATGTAGAAGGCAGAAAGTCTTCAACTTCGACTCCATCACTGGGAGAAGGACCCTTAATGTAATTTGTGATATTTTTCATTAGGCTGCTCGTATGACTCATTCTGGCCTTTTAAAGATAAAAAAAAATACAGTGATTGCTTAAACAGCTAAAATGATTGTTGTTTATCTGTTTGTGTGTGTAGGGTAAAGAAGAACTGAAGATACGCTGGTTGCCTTGCTCTGTGTGGTAAGTTAACAAGTTGATATTGCAAATATGTGTTCTATTTTCACTTTGAAACCATTCAGGACAATGATCTCAGGGTGAAACCACTTTGAGTGTATTTCAGAAAAGTTTCATCCCAAAAAAAGTACCACACAGGAAGTAATGTTGTGTTCAGATAGATAGGATGTTGGAATTTATTACTGCAGAATCTTATAGTGAGAATGAGGGCAGAGCCATCTAGGGATCAGAAATGATAAGATTTTTAGATACTAATGCCATTATTGATTCTGCTTATTGGTCTGATTCTCAGTCAATCCCTGATCTATTCCTGATCAATTCTATGTTTTGGGGGAAAAAAAAAAACCTACACAGGTGTTCAGTCTCTCAACGCTACTGCTCATCATCTGTGCATCATCTCCACTGTTTATCAATGACCTCATATGCTCATAAAGATATGAGACAAAACTTTTCGATGAGAGAAACGGTTCACAGCCAAAATGAACTGCATTAATGAATTTGTCTGTACAGTATGAGAATAACAAATAGAGGGAGAGGAGGGGCCAGGGAAAGCCATTTGTTGTGTCATAGGTACAGTATTAGACAATTTAGAACTGGTTCTCAACTGGAAAAAATTATTGATTCCCATCCTTCATGATAGCAATGATGATAAAATTCATGAGGAAGAAGAGAAAGGCAATAGAGTGCCAAAGCGGAAGTGGGAAGTAACGGCGCCATGGGTCCTCAATTCGAAAAAAGCCTCCATACAAAAGAACGGGAGTCCAAGTTTTATCTTACCTGTTTAAAACATAATGTTTCATGCAGAGAAATCAGCAGTTTATCATAAAATGGCAACAGAAGAATGTATTTTGTGTGACAATGCTCTACTGACTACAGATCTGGTATCCCACAAAAAAAACGTCACCAACTGACACGGGAAAGGGTGGCATGTGGTGACATCAGAACTTAATTTCACAAAAGGTTTACGACAGACTGCTGGTTTCTCAGCATGAAACCTTATGTTTTAAACAGGTACTGTAGAGCCCAT